>NC_083488.1:33251941-33555361 GCF_905332965.1 Bombus pascuorum | reverse complement strand
TTAACGTAAATTTTCGAGGTGTGATAAATATTCAAATTCCGATAAATTATGCGTTTGTTCAGATGTGTAAGTGTTAGAAATCTGAAATAAACGGTGGGCGCGATCTAACGAGAGTCTTGACCACCATGTAGGTAGTTAAATAACGGAGGAAGCTCGGTTAGATTCGCGTTTGCAATGGCGAGAAGTTTCCTGATTTCGAGTGTTCGCTGGATTATCGCGTTCGTAAATAGAAACGAACGGGAAATTGTTCCCGATTCTCCGATAAGAAACACAGCGAAGATAGGATCGAACGGTGTTTTGGCCAACAACTTTTAGTCGATGCTATCTTTTATTTAGTCATTTGCGGTAATGGAACGAGGAACATCGTCAGGAAGTCATCTACGTCCGAATAATTAATTAATCTTGTTTTTTAATCTGCAAACCGCGTCGGTTAACCAGACATTAAAAATTATTAGGAATTTTTCGTCCGGAAAGTATCTGCAATTTTGAGCCATTTAGTTTGAAAGAACATGATTTTGAAAGAACATGAAAAAAATAATTAATTTGTAATTAATTAATTTACTACGTTTTAAACATTGCCACATTTTTATTCAAAACAATTTCCTTGATGTCGTACTCCTCGATGCATTACCGATGCACGTTTTTAAGGGTATTAATTTTATTTAATTAATAACAATGCAAAGTCCCAAAGGAAAGAATCTTTAGGAGGAAGGAAATTGTCAGGTGAGCGTCGAAAGTGAAAATCGATCGGAAATAAATTAATTTAAGGAATATGGGCTATGAGGTAGAACACCAGCGCCTAACTGACACAATTTTTGAAAGGTTTCTTAGTCCTTTGAAACTCTCAAACATGTCGAAGAAAAGAAAATTATTATATTTTGAATAAAGGAAATACTTGGAATATTTTTGTGGCGCTAGAGTTAGATTTTCATGGCGACTTATCGATAAACGTAAATGAATTTCAGACGCGTTAATTTTTCTTCTTCCGGGTATAGCCGTGACATAATTCATTTTCGACGGAAATAGAACAACATTTGAGACATAGAATGTCTATAAATGAAGAAATTATTACGTAGACGAGATTGGGAATTCGGTTGACGGATTTGCACGCTTTGCGATCTTTACAGAAATTCTGACTTTTATTATAAAATATCCCATAAAATATTCAGTACCTGTGGTAACGGCTAGTCATAGTTTTAATTTTTTATGTCCCTGTAAAGTTTCATTAAAATCCGAGAGTTACACTACGTGTGCTTCCCTTGTCAGAGTTAGTTACAATTTGCATACTACGTAACGTACATTAAAATATTGCGCTGCAATTTTATAGGCTTTGTCATAAATTCTTACTTTTATAAGTTAAAATTAAGCCTAATATTACTGTTAAACTTTATGTCGAATAAATAACTCTCATTTATCGTTTTCCTCACGGATTATACTTTTTATTCCGTCTATGTCTATACGTATACTTGCACGAATGCATCGAAGAAAATCAGCGATTTAGTTTCACCATAATCTAATAGTATTTTATAGCAAAGTGCACCACAGGCACGTTTATATTTATGTATATAACAGGAGAAACACATTTACGTTTGTAACAAGGGCTCAGTTGAATTACGCACAAATGACGGAAGGCAACATAGAAACCGATGTTTTCTGTTTCTTTTTTTAGCTGAAAACATAAAAATTATTTTGTAACGTTACGCGTTGCCAAAAGACAAATAAGGAAATGAAGAAAAATATAAGCTAAAGAACAGAAAAAATTCTGTGGTTGGTAAAAAAAAACAAAAACAAACGGAAGCTTCAGGTAAACATGATTTACCGTAACCGTTTCGCCGTTTCATAACCAGAACCACGTAGGAACACAGGATAGGAATGCGAAATACCATCAAGAAATGCAAATGTTTCCGCAAAGAGCGAAGATCCATTAAGCTTCGCAAAATCTCGTTTTCTCTTTCGTTCTCGGTTTAAACCGAGCGTCCTTTGCATTTTAATGTTTACACTCGTCCGATGAAAGGCGCAAACAAAAAGAAAGCCGAAGGCAAAGAGGAAAGGAAAGAGAAAACAACTAAAGAAAATGAAGAAAAGAATAGAAAAGTAAAGAAATAAAAAATGGAAACGAGCCTCGAATCGTTCTTTTTTTTTTTTACTAGTTTTCAGCGCTCACGCTCGGTTATATTCTTGCTCCGTTCGAATCCGCGGGCGCGTTTTTCGCAGCGTTCGTTCTCTACCATTTATTCGCGCGCGGCTTTTTGTGCTCGCACAATGACGATCGATATAATCACATTTGCCGCAAGTAGAAACTTATACCGTTCCCTAAGAGAGATTCTTCTTTGTTTCATCATACGTCGAGAGGATAAGGAGAGAAAGAGACAGAGAGACAGAGACGGAAAGGCAGTTTCGCGCGTGTCGGCCAGAATAAAAATTGTCGGCGGTGAGTTTTATCCCAGCGAAGTTAGCGCCACAAAGCTTTTATTCGCTGCGCGCGGCCGTGCGCTCTTTTGTGCCGGTCTTTATCCGTTTCTGAGGGAGAGACGGTTTTCATTAGGAGTCCGCGTGACGAATTATCGCTGGAAAGCAAGTTTCCCTTCCTAATGGATCGTCGATTACTTCTTACGGGTTCTTACTTTGATCGCAAAAGAATGTGTAAAGTGCTTGTTACATGTAGCTGTTTTGTTTGCGGAGATGTTTGTTTTAAAGAAAACCAGAAGCTGTTAACAGGTTCTTTTCCTGCGTTGCATTATTCACGTTAATTGAGTTACTAAGAATATCCAAGTTCCGAAAAGACGGACCCATGAATTTTGAAACTGTGCTTTGGCAGTATTCGTAGAATATCGATGTAAAACTGGCCTAAATTGAAATTAAAAAATTAAGACGAAGAAAGACGATAAATATGTAGAACCGTTAAATAACGTTAATGAACGTTGAAATATAAAACAGAATAGAGCAGTGTTCAGACGACTGGTATAAGAATTCTTAATTAGTTATATAAGGAAATTAAATTTCCTTCCACATGGGATATTTTATATTTTAATACAAAATAGTAAACGTACAAGCAAGATAAAAGAGAATTCGAGAGGATAACAATTGTGACAGATGTGATCCCTTTGAGTTCCTTAATGTGTGAGTTTTTAATTGTACATCAAACACTTGATGATAATTTAGAACCTTCACGAGGATTAAAATCCAAAGGTTACGTATAAAGGGTGAATTACGGGTATTATTATGTAAGAACAGGCTATTAAATTTCTTATTCAAAGACCTACAAATTTTCTACTTAAGTTCTACTTAATCCGTAGTCTTTTCCCAATTTTATTTTTCTGTAATTGCACGATTCATAAAGCGGGAAAGGTGAATCTGATTAGACATATTAGATTCTCAGGGAATTATGTTTGATTCCGAATAGCAGAGAGCACGGCAACTCTGCGATTAAAAAGCCGCAATGCAGAAGTCGGCAAGTAGGTGTACGTATTGCTGACTATTCGAGCTTTCACGCCTCTTTAGTCTCCTGTGGCCTCTAGTCTCGCGCAACAATGTTTGCCAGCGGTGAGACTGCATCCTTTCATAGTATCGCATAATTTTGCATAAAAATCTCAAACATAAATATACCAATTTGTGCTTATATACGTACATATAGCAAAGTAGCATAAATTACAAAATTATGATAAAAATTACTAGTATCCGTACAATTACTTGGACTTCTTCGTATATATCGATCGATAAACGGTATACAATTACATAATTTTTTGTGATATCGTTATCATGTCCGATCAACGAAATTAACAAACCCGATTATATGAATTCAAAGAACTGCAAATCCCGCGTTCTATTTTATAAAATTATTATCCGTCTTGCGATCGCAAAGCGATAGGAAAGGAACAATGAAAAACCAACCACGTAATGGATCGATATTTGAAATCAGTCAGGTGTATCGTATTTCTCAAACAGCATGGAGTTCGGTCTCGCTGTTATTTCGCGACTTTTGTTTCACTCGGTTCGATTATACGTTGGAAAATGGCTGGAACGGTTGGTTATGCGATCTTCAGCAGTTAACGTCAACAGAGAGAAAGGACAGTCGTCGGATTTTCAAAACAGTCACGCAGAAACGCCTTGCTGTTCGTCGATACACGGTAGAACGGCTTTATCTAGTTATCACTGGCAGAGACCGTAGCATACATAGGAGTAACGAGGCGAAGTTGGCAGTTGCGGTTCGCTTTCCCGCGTATATACGAATCCTTCTGGTCGATCTACCGTGTGTATAGAGCATAGGGAGGGGAGGGAATGGGCAAAGGGTGGCTCGTGTGCGACGCGAGCGTGACAGTCAGGGGTAGAAAGCGGAAGCTTTCGGGACGCTCGCGCGATGTCACTGAAAAAGCTCAGCGTGGAAACGAACTCTGGTAAATGATCACTTTTATCGATCTCTTTTCACCTGAAGAGCACGTAGCGCACGCTGCAAGATAGTGCGAGCTTCGTTCGCCAAGCAGTCACGACGCAGTCAATCGCCAAAAGAGATAAGACACACCATGGGACTGTCGAGCTGAGAGGGCGGCATCCGTTCAAAAGAATTTGCAAGTTAGCCGGGTTACGTGTCTCTTCAGCTACCGTCAGCGAACGAGTTATCCGTGAAAGGCGAGCTGCAGTTGCGAAAAACTGGATAGAATATTCTACCGAGTGAATTTCAAGCAAAGGTTGGTTCCTACTTGAAAAATATTATCCATCGTAGAATGTGTTTGCCATAAACGTAGACTTTTTAAGAATAACGCACGATTTGATTGGTTAAAGAAAGCGATTCGAATGTTTCGTAGCATTTACTCGGCGATAAGCGGTAAGTATTCGCTTAGACGATTTCCTCGTTCGAAACACTCGAGCGCTTCCCTTCTGATACCATTCAGCTTTGAGCCTTTAGGTTCTTTTGACGACAAGGATTTCTTGGTCCAGCGGTTCACTTGACGCCGGTAACCTCTCGATCTTAAGGTTTAGTCGACGTCAGGGACCTTCCCATACCAGACTTCATTTAGAATCAAAGTCATCTTTGTCTCTGGCCTTAAAATCAAGTTCTCCACTTCAAAGTTCGTTTGCCACCAATTCGTATAGCATATTCGGATATCGATTAGGCGCCACGTGTTACAAAATAGCAAAGCTTAGGCATCGACGATATTCCATCGCCCAAGGCGTTTAAATCATGATTCACGATAGTCGAGGATTTCTCAGGCTGGTTTTATGATGATTTATGAGCGAAGTCGCGAGCAACGATGCGCTGTAGCGCTCGGATGCGTGCATATGCGAGGGAATAATTATTATTAAATTACTTGACCCGACGCACCGAGCGGAATCTCGTTTCACCGCGTTACTGACACGCATGAATGATTACGTTGCGGATCCTAATTCAGACGTGCGATATCGCATTATACAGCTTGCCACGTACGTTCCCTCGAATTCCATTACGTCACGATCCACCCGATCTGATATGTCATTCGTTTGTACGATGAATCCACCGATTATCGTGGATTCCGCGTTTTCTTTGGCGCTTCGCTCGTTCAAAATCGTCCGGCACTTCGAGCGTTTTAACACTCTGCTAGTCGTTTCAGAATCGATACAGGTAGTCGATCAGGTTTTGATCACTACGCGTTTCGCGCGAGCAGCGATGGAGGGACAAATAAAGCGAGATTCCAATATCGTACAGTTTCTATTATCCGTAGCCCTGTGTCGAAGTAATTCGTCGTTGAACTACGGATATTTATACAGTTAAAAGAAATTGAAAGAAACAAGTAAAATTATTGTACTTGTAATATTATTTCTTAATTCCAATTATATACAATATACAGGTTTCCTTTACTATAGGCTTCAACGATTCTAGATAAATCAATCGGAATCTAGTATAATCGTTACGCTAGT
Organism: Bombus pascuorum; assembly: GCF_905332965.1. Classification (NCBI taxonomy): domain Eukaryota; kingdom Metazoa; phylum Arthropoda; class Insecta; order Hymenoptera; family Apidae; genus Bombus; species Bombus pascuorum. The sequence goes on along the minus strand of NC_083488.1, from coordinate 33,549,469 downwards.
TGCAAAATTAGTATGAAAGAATCGATGAAATATCTGGATAATTCAATCATCGGTAAAATTTGCGAAACACAAAAAATTCCGGCTTGAAATGCCAACGATCCGATCGGGGTCCTCGTTCATCCCACCTCTGTCACTGCGCCACAACAACGATCATTCTCCCTTTAACGCGTTTACACAGGACACCGGGCATTGATTAAACGTCCGCGGAATATGTAACGTAGAAAACTAGTGTTGGTGGAATCGAGTTGCGGTGCGAATTCTGTACGTTAGCGGCAATCGAATTGCGGTTTAGATTCGGCCGCAATAGCGAGGATAGAATTTTCAAAGGATCGTAGCCGGAACGAGGAGAACGGGACACGTTGATAAAAGAGGGAACGCCGGTTCGAAACGAAAATCTAACGAACGCGTTATCAATTCCGTGACGAAGTTCCGTTACGGCGTTATCTCACGCTCGTACTCGTAGAGTTTTTAAAATTGCCAAAAACTCCAAAGACAGAAAAGGAAAAGGAACTGGATGAATTTCTTAGCGATACAATTTTGAGCGACCTCTTCTCGCTGCTTTTACTCGTTCCACGCGTTCTTCGTTTCATATACGATGGCCTACGAGAGTATTGGAACACTCGTAGCACACCTTTCACAAGCATAGAATAGACTCCCGTTTTAATCGCTCTCCGCTCTAACCGATCATGCATCACTTGATGTCTGATCATGCACTTGCTATTCTACTGACGTCGAGGTATTTCGTACTGTACTTCCAGACACCGCTGTAACTTCCAATATCGACTGTTACTGATGACTAGTTGGAAATTGCGATTGCGATTACTTGTTGCGAGAGGTGATATTCCGTAGAACCTATATCTTTGATACTATTAATCGCGAAATGCAAACTTATCGTTATTATTCTTCCTGACATGCAGGTTATTGAAATTTTTGGGTCTGCTTATTTATTTTTGATTTCACATTCCGGCAATATAATCGTAATAGCAGTGTCTCGTTATAGTACCAATGAAGTTTTCAAATATTTTATACAACACGCACAACGTATGATTTTCTATAGTTTTACGAGCCACTGTAGCAAAGAATTCCGCGGTTCTCTTATCGACCTTCCGAACCTGCTGGTTTCGGTATTTTCCGTAGTACGTCTTTGTTTCGACGTCTCGAGGACACATAGTGTCGACAGTAAGAAAAGAAATTCCTCGTCCGAACGTCGACAAGAAGGTACCATTACGTGAGGACCGTTCTTTCGGCGTTGATCGTGACGAGGAATCCGGAGCGAGCTTCCGGATACAGCTCGAAGAGCTGTATCCAGCCGTTTATTGGATTCGTGAACTTTGCCACGGGGTATGTAATAACCGAGCGGGCGAAAACCCCGTAAATCCGTGAGAAAAGAAGAGGAGGAAAAACGAAAGAAAAGAGTGGAGAAGGATAAGGTCGAAGGAAAGGAGAAACTGCCGCTCTTAAGGAGTCTGGACAGATGGAACGATATTATTGTGCCATTGAAACGAGCGCGGTATTGAAAAAGTTTGTCCTCTGCGTATTTCGATAAATGATTAATGCACGGCAACGTGGAAAATTCCCGAACCGATTTTTATTCTCCGTTCGTATACGCTCCTACATTTTAATAGCTTTCCCTCTCTCGGACGCGATGCTTCTGTACTCTTCGCAATTATATTATCTTCCTAAATGAGTCGTATTCAAAGTTTGTCAAGAATAGCGAACAGATATAGTTTTCTACCACGGTTAGTAAAAAGTTAATCGCTTGACAAATTTTTAACAAAGTTATATCATTTCGGAACATTAATTACTATCAAAAGCGAAGTAGCTCGAGTCGAAAATGCCGAAGAAATGGAAATAAATTCATAAACACGAATTTAGACAGATTAAGAAGTTTTTTTAAAAGATTAAGAATGTTTAAATAGAAAGGAAAAGATAGTCACAACGCTAAGAAATTAATGCGATAGAGAGGTAAATATATAGTCACAGATTTTATTGAAAATAAGAGAATCAAATTTCTCTGCATAAATTTACTTGTATCGTTCTCAAATAATAATTAATTTTCAATAATAATTAGCACAAGTATTTCCCTACAAAAGTTCAACATCAGTTTTATAAGCACAATTTCCAATTTTACTTGACTACATTTTCAAAGTTCGAGCGAACTACGAAGCAAAATTATGACTAAAATTATGACTTTCTATTGGAATGAACGAATGGTATAATAAGCTTCGAAACGTCGAATGATCGCGACATCTCACAGGTGTGCAATTTTACGAGAAAACAGCGAGAAATGATTGATCCGGAATGGCTGGCGCGACAATGACACGGGAACCACCGCCTCTTCGTCGTAAATATATTTTCGGCCGTGAGCTTCAGCTCTCGCAATCGTAAATGCCACTAGATGCAAATACAGTCGTCGGCGAATGGGTCGACTGCATTTACCGCAACAGAATATCGATGCCGTGGAAAGTTTGGCCATACGAATTCACCGAGAGGGTAAACTTTCTGGATACCCTCCGGTTATCTGAATATTCATCGTGCTGCGACTAAAAACGCAGAAAACTCCTAGTTGTCTCCCTGGAATGAATGGCAGTGATCTCTCGCAATCTATCAACGTAACAGAATCGAGGCATCTTGTCGATAGGAAGGTGTATTTTCGCAGTTTGTAATGCGCGATAACGCGTGCTCCGCCGCGCGAATTGTAAGCGCGTTGAAATATTTATACCACTTTCGTTAAGTTTCCGTCGTTGTCTGAATATTTGTTACGTTGATTCAATTTTCTCGAGTTTACGGTATTTCATTGACTGGAATTTTCAATTTGTCATTTTTGCGATTGTTGGAGTGAGATAAGCTAAGATCAAGGGATGTTTCCGATACTGTTTGCTCGTCGTGCTGACTCTGCAACAGTGCTGATGCTGCGACAAACTGAAAACAGCATGACCGAGTCGATAGAACGTCGACTGGGCAAACTTAATTCATTTTCGATCGGTAATCCTGTTTTATCTCTCTGACACAGCAACGATTAAATCAGACGAAAGCATCTTTACGGAAATCGCGATTTCGATGGATGATAATTAATTTCCAATAAATAGGAACGTTCGAAGAAAATTGTTTCGGCGTTAAAATTGCCCGATCCATCGACTTGACAATTTCACGATCGCGATATTAAAACGCATCGCGATGGTTCGTTCGATCGAACGATCGTCGTTTCTCGCTATCCGCTGTTGATCGGTACGTATTTTTAAATACCTGGAAAGTCGAACACTCGCGGATGGACTTATCGGTATGCGTCGCGAATAATACGAAAATTCATTTCGCCTCCGTCGAAAAGCTTGCTAAAACAACAAAGCCCCGGCCGAAACGCGTTTACCGCGCGTTGCACGCTGTGCGTTTATTTTCGTTCGGACTAATTCAGCATTCAACCGGCATAACCGAGGAGAGTATCGATTTTAAGCCGCGCTGAAATGCGTTTTTAACGTTCTTTTCATTCGTATAAACACTCGATCGAGTCCGTCTCTCCCCAATTACAACACGTTCTGCGCTTTTCGCGACGCGTTTAGATCGCCTGCAGCGATTCGAAGAACGCCGTGCTGGCCGATTCGATGTAAATGTTCGGGAAATGAACAAAAGGGAATAGGATGAGGCGAGAAAGAATTGTTAAATGTAATGCGTTAATTCCTGGTTTAATAAAGAGATATTGTATTGCTGTACGTTTCGTGAGGTAATAATTCAATGACTATCCTGTGATAAAACGAAATTTTGTTACACGATTATGTTCATATAGGTACAATGACGAGAATATAAATGGAGGAAATCCTTGTACCAAATATAACTTCATTTGCTTCGTAATTATTACTCGAAATAAAAATTTGCAAGCTTACTCTGCCTAAGATCGCGTACCTTTCAGTTGGACTTGCCAAGCTCTTCACTGAACTTTTCAATGCTGTTAAGGTTATTCAGTGGATGGAATTAAAGAAATGTGTGGGCAAACTGCAAGGTATTGAAAGTATATATATTGGGAATAATAAATTACAAAATATGTAGTACTATGTAAGCCGATCCAGATCCTCTCGCTAGCAACGTTACCCTGAGACTGAAACAACTGCCGAAACCAACGTCGCACGTGTACCGCTTATGGTCTTTCCTCGACGCGTTCTTTTGTCTACGCGCTATCGATGACCTTAGCGCTTGAGAAACCGAAGACCAGATGTAGAGTTTTCTCAGAAGTGACGATCACTTCAACAAATGCCATACTTTTAGTTGCTTATACTATTAGTATAATACATACTTTACCAGCGTAGTGGTTTCTCGAATTTATTATATTCCGCAACTTATAATTTATAATTTAGATAAGTATTCTGTGGCGGATGATATATGGATGTATCGGTATAGCGAAATGACGAGAATGATTGCTGTTGCAACCGTCAATTATATTTCGAATAAATAATTAAGTAGCTTGATAGCGTCGATAGACGTTCGTACAAAGTTTAACTAGATAGAATAAGTCGCTCGCGGATAACTTGATAATAACTCGTAGATACTCGATAATCGCTCAACAATTGATTATTGATAACTGATTACACTCGCGATCGTGTCCGCATATTTACTCTGGTCGGGGGGAGTCGAAAGATTCAAATTCGACTTGGAAGGACGGTTGCCCCCAACGGCGACATTGTTTTTACCTGGAGATAATCTCGCGCTAATTTTCTATGTCAAGGTGGTATCCTTAATCCGAGGCACAACAACAACAGGAGTCGCTCTCGCTTCGCCTTGTGTGTCGCCACAATTCTATACTTCGCTCGTGTTTTTCTTTATAGTGGCAAACACAAAAAGTTATACTTTAATTTAATTCAGTTTGAAATTATCAGTCGAACTAAAAATCTACAATGTCTAAGAATACAAGAAGCATATTTCTCGATGCTAGATTCCAAGAAGGTCGAGAAACAAATTTTTTCATAATTATATTTTAAACTGGGGTGTGTGTTATAAATATTAATCGGCTTGGAGTTTCTACTTAACAAATTTTTCGTTTGCATTCTTTTATTTTCTTGCTTATTTTTTATCATCGCTAGGAACCTTCTCGTTTAGTCCGATATTTTGTCATTGAACAATTTCATCCGAAAGAAGCTTACGAGCAATTCTCTTAAGTAGAGCGACCAGGAGGATCGTATATTCCGGCGATCCTGTTGCGATTATCGCGAGTATTCTCGAATGTGTGATCGTCCTATCGTATTACGACATACTTGAAACGAGAGTTTCCACGAGAGTTCTCGGTGCTGCTAATCTGAAAGCTCTTCAAGTCGAGGTTACGCTCGTTTGAAAATGCGTGAAGGACTAGCGAAAATAGGACAAAAATTCGGTAAAAGTCGAAGAACGTTGGACTCGTCACCTTTCTCAAATACCGTCGATGTCATTCGTCGACAAACTTTTTTAGCCTTCGAGCGAGAGTTTCGACACACGTTCGTCGATGTGTTACGCGCATGACATGTTTTTTACTTATACACTCGACATCTCTGACAGTAATTATTTGACATAGTTATAATAATGGTACACTCGAACGATGAAGAACCTTAACTATGAATATATACGTTTCTTATTTTTCTTGCCCTTTTAAGACGTACTTAATTTCGTACTTATTTCGTTGATTTATTTTTACGTTCAGTCACGTTCTTTTTCTCGGCCTTTCTTTGGTCGATCATTCTTTTTCTAAGAAGGTATTTTTTGTCGACACCGGTAAAAATTCTGATAGAGTATGCGATTATCGGCGATCGACTACCACGCAAAGTGGTCACCCGTGTAACGTTGGATCGAGTACTTCGATCTCTAGAAGTATAACCCGTTTATTTTTATTAGTCAACTAAGTTAAAACCGTATACTCTACCAACACACGTTTTCATAACCTCGAGCGATACATCCGATACCTAGAATAACAATGGCAAAAATGTTGTGTAAAGCAGCAAGTTACGTCATCGTGATGATTTATCAAGCTCGAAAACAATAATATCATCTCCTCGATAATATAAACTTACGCTTGCATTTTCATCTATTATCCCAAGTAAGAAACAAATAATCCGATAACAACATCTTATTTCCGGTATCCTGACACGTGACTCGGGGTAAGTTCCGATTAAAAAAATTTTTCAAATACCCGAGACCCTTTCTACCTTACATAGTCCACAAGAGATCGCAGCATCTTCTTCGGAGAGGAATTATCCCGAGCGAGCGTACAAATTTATACCTCTCGTTCTCGGAGCAAGCCCTGAAAGGAACGTATCCATGAAATTTTCAGCCATTGGCAAGGTGGTATGGTTGGAATCGTGACTTGGCCGAGTCTATCTCGGCTGCATTTTCATTGAATAATTGCGCGAACGGTAGGAAGGTGGCGGCGATTCGTTATCAGGCGGACGTGTCGTTCGATTCCTCGGATCCGTAGAGTCGACGGTGGATCACGCGCCTCGCGTGCTGCTGGTCTCACCGTGCGACCCGGTCTGTTTCACCAGGAGAAAAGGACGGCGGGTTTCATGGCTCGCGTGGTCGAAGCGTGCCGTGAGCCAGCGCTGTAAACTTGCCTCGCTCGATCGTGCACATGCATTAAAGAACACTTTCCCAGCGCGGCCACCGATATTCACGATAGGCGGTGCTCGCTGGTTGAGCACTTTATTGCCTCGTCGCGTCGTCGCACGACCACGCATAATTTTCATCCGGCTTCTATGCGTCGAGCTAACGTCACCCCGACGTCAAGCGAATTAATTAACGATTAAGTGTCTCTCTCTCCCATTTCTATCCCTCATGATTCTCTAATCCCCGACCACACTCCGTCTCCTCGCAGAAACGCTGATTATCAGCGTTTAATTATTGCGGGCTAATCGTTGAACGTGTCGCCGGCAAACATCGTGCTCGGATAATTGGGCGTGACGCGTCTATTGTGCGATCTGCTCCCTCTCTTATTTTCTCTCGACGCCCGAGGCACTTCAAATTACCAACCTCTCGTTTCGATTCGTATACATATCGCGAAGGATTTTTCTCGATAGTTTTAGTGGGACCTGGTGGTTTTCACTTGCCGTGGAAACGAGTGCCAACGAGTGGATTTCGATACAAATTTGTAATATTCGACGAGTAATAAAGCGGTGAAAGTGATGGAAATGTATTTGAAAATTGTAGCTTTATCGCTGTTTTTTACCTGTTTATACTAATACCTTAAAACTGTCTCGATGATGTGCGTGGTATGGTATCGTTTTTAATAAGACTGTAGATACACCGCTACTATTCCGAGTGACGCATCTGTGTACGTTTAATATCGTTTTGTCTAAGCGTGGTTCTAGAAATATATGAAGAAGACGCAACAGCCACATGTTCCATTAATGTTCGCAAACATATTTTAAATAAACTTGGCCGAAGAGTAAGAAACAACCATCCACTGCTCGTCTTACCGCTACTACTACTACTTCGCTAAAAGCGATCAGTTTTTCTTCTTTCAATTAGAAAGAAGCCCGCAGATCAATTCAATATGTACTTGACACGTCGCGTAAGTACAAGAGTCCCGTCGTTTTTTCAACTGAACGAAGAACAAGCGTCTAACTTAAGGAACAGCGGCAAGCGGCTGGCAAGCACGCAAATCGAGCTTCTTTATTTTCACCGCGGCGAAATTTTTTTCCTGGCACAATTTAAATCCGCTTACCATCCCGGCGGCATGCCGGCGCAAGTATTAATTTAAGTTTCAACAGCGAACATCCAAAGTTCGCGAAAACAAGGCCATCGCGGTCCGCCGCGCCAGCTTCAAATTCATCGCAAAATTCGTCGGCCCCTCGACTAAGCGATGCGGGTACACTTTTATGAAGGTACTGTCGGGCGCGAGAAACGTCACGCGAGAATATCGCGCATTCGTCTCGGTTCCGCTTCCTGTTCGGCCACCTCGCTGAAATTACACCCTTAATCGCGAATATTTATCCGCAATTATTATCGTCGCCTCTCGAACGAGCAAAATTACGCGCATTTATGTACGCAGATGTGCTCGAATAATGGGACGGTTTAATTGCGTGACTGCAGGACGAATCCTGGGAATTGTACGAACTGTTATATTCATGTACACGTGTGCGTGTATGCGCGGCCGCGCGATCGTAGTTATCATGTAGGAATGTACGCGTGTACACGTTCGTTGTGCGAGTTAAGGCAGCGAGGACGCTTTGCCAACCTCCTACGGCAGATAGTTAATTACTTAATTACGTTGCCGTAATTAGCTCATAGTTTTGAAGTCGGGCGCAGACCAAGGCGCGTGATTAACGAATCGCTGTGATAATAAAATGCTCGCCGCTGTCGAAATTCGCGTTCACGCTCCTTTGTGCGCCAGAGATGTGAATATGCATCGCGCACAGACGTTCTACCTTTCGCGTGCTTTTATTTCCACTAATTTACATCACGCTTGTTATTCTCCTTCCGTTTCAGCGAGCTTCTCCTTTTGCTACGTTTTGTATCGACATTCTGCTTGATCTTGGTCGCATTTGCGAAAAAATATGAAATCGAGCGTCGATTTTTGTTTACGATAGTGGAGTTTGATTAAAGGTTTCTAGAATGTGGTGTTACCTAGATGTTACGTTATGTAATTACTATCGAATATTACTATCGAATTTTCATATTTAAATAGGATTATTTAACACCACGATTCTTAATCGAATAGTCGAATCTGCGAAATTTCGAATGTTTTGCTTTTGAACGTAAACGCTAATTATCGAAATCATACAGGTGCTTTCAGCGAAATTGATATTGACTTTTACTAAGTAGAAACAATTGTACGTGTCTATTTGTATTCATTGTACTATTTTGATTGTAATTATCTATGTGGAATAAATTTGGAAACAAATTGTACGTCGATAATTCTATTATTAAAGATTATTCAACGACGAATCCTACATCAAAAGATCAACATTTTATTTAGGTGTGTCGTGTCAATTCCGATTCTTATTGGTCGTTCTTATTGATTACTAAATAATTCTTAGTCTTTTCAAGAATACTTCGGTGCGTTCAATTAAGCGTTTGTGTTTGGACGTGGTAAAAAGATATTTGGCGGAAACTTGAAAACTCGACAAGAGAATAGTTTACAATTATCGTGACATCAGCGTGCCAACTACGTATATCTATTTCGTCTCGCGAGATTGACATAGGAACGTGAGATCGCAATTTTTCTCGAGGAAAAAGCTTGGATGAAAGAGCAGGTTCCATTCGACGCTCTAAGAATTAAAGTCACGTTTACGTATAAAGAGGTTGGCTGTTCACAGAGGCAGATCGTTATCCGGCGTAATCGATAACAGAAGGGGTTCCGCTTATTTCAGCGAATTCAATTTCAAATCGAGCCCTCGGGCTGCTTTCTCTCTCTCACTCCCCTCTCCCCCTCTCTCTTTCTCTCTGAATACCCGTTCTAACCAATTTAATTACAGTATCCTTCTTTGTGATGCGATATGTTACCGATCGAGCTGCCATTATATGAATGGGATCTAAAGAATAATCTTTCGCATAATTAATTCCTCTCATTGTTCCGTATTGTCGTTGAAGTTTGTAGAGAAATTTTTTTCTCCTCAAGATTCATATACAGTGCCTTAACCTACCGTATACCCGATTCTATTTCTTACTTAGTTAAGGCTAAGGAACATAAGTCTGGAAAAAGAAAACAAGCAGTATACGGCGCTGTAAAATCTATTTTCCTGTAATTTCAATTTTTCTTATGTACAGTAATACATTGAGGTAGGGTATAGACGCATCTGTTTTGTAAACAAGAGTACACATTTTCTTCGCGATATCTCGTATATAAAAGTAGAAAGGCAGATGATGTTGGGAAAATTGATGTGTCATGAAATATTTCTCATTGTCGATAAAACGAATGAATTTTTCTGGACATCATTATTTAACGGAGTATTATTTAAAAGTTGGAATTCTATGCGATAAAAAGTAATCACTAGATGGAAATTGAAAATTTAAATGTGTAGTTGTCTACAGAACACGCATATTGTACAGGAGTGTACAAAATATTTAAACTAAAGGAGTAGATATGATATTCAAACGATGCAACAAATCCCTGTTTAGAATCTGATTTTTTAATTATATTTATAAAAATCCGAATTGACAGAATCATTCGCAGTCGAGTGTTAAGCACCCGTGCTAGGACCATTAAGATGTGCTTAATTATTTCCAACTATCGTTCTTCGAACAAAAAAGTAGTTCACCGATGATATTATAAGAGAAAATCTGACATTAAAGCCTCGTCTACATTAGTCAAATTACTTCGATTCAATCGATTTGAAATTCGCATTGATAAAGCGTGCTCGTATTGCTTGAACTCGAGTAGCTTGACTAATTTAAACGAGGCTTAACCACCTACGCGTCCTATATCTTTACTTCGTGTAGTTATTTTCATACTTAATACAGACACGTTAAACCAGATTATATTTCTATCCATGACACCTCGCGAAACACAACCAGACCGAAGTTCCAAAGGCAGATCGGATCCGTCTTCGCGGACAGTCTCTCGTTTATGTGCTTAACAGTAATGACAGTCAGACTCTTTGAAACTTGTATTCGTCTCTCCCCATACTTCTTACCTTATTCTTTGTCTTCAACGCTTTTTTTCTGCCATACTTCTCCAGGTGTCAGTTCCATTCTTAGAACCCTTCGTTCGTTGCATCTTGCTTTGCCCGTTGAAAACGAGCGCTCCGCTTTTCACGGAAATCTTTATGCGCGAAAATGCGACCAACCGTATTCACCTGGCTTGAACTCGCTACTCTTTCTTTTTTCCCTTTTCTTCCTTCTTTCTTGTCGAATCGCTAAATACTCGTATTTGTCCGTTCACGTGCTAGCAAAATCGAAAAACGTCACTTTTTAATTTTTAATTAATTAAACATTTTTTAAATCTTCAGCGGTGTACTTTTAATCATTCTCGACGATTTGTCGTATATGAAGTTCGCGTAGAAAATACACGATAAGTCAGGTTGTTTGTTTTTCGCATAAGAGAAATTTTAAAATCCGATAGCTTGTTAACCAATCGCATATTACCAAAATTGCGTTGTTATTAAATTTGGTCTTGAAGTTTGTTGTAACAATTAAGTACTTCCTTTGAGTTATTTCCTATGCAAATTGTACCACCCCATAAGCAACGCAATTCTTCGAAACTCGAGTATATATCTCAATTTCTTTGGGTTTCCGTAGATTTGTTTGAAACCTCGAAACTTCCCATAAATGCATAAACGTCTGCGTTCTCTTCGTTATACATTTTTTCAGATTCTTTTCCTTTCGATCTCTTTGGCTGAAATTTTGTATTTTAATGCTTGGTGGTCCAGTATTGATATAAATTCGAGAACAAACAGAAGTGGCAAAGTACGTCGATTTATCCGGTCAACGGTATTCCTTTTGTAGACGCGTTTTAGCATTACCATAAAATAACACGTTTACAGATATTCGTCGGTGGTAATTCAAATTTCAACTTGACGGTGGGGCGGATTTCGTCGGTCTCGAATTTATGGGATTAACGCGGATATATTTTGCACGTTGTACTTTGCCGACGCGACACAGGAGTTACATAATGAAATAATACGCGTTTGTAAATCCATTTTATGTAACGCTTAAATTCCAGTTCTCCTGTTAACTGGCAAAATTATTGAGCTTGCTCGCATGCTGTTGATCGGACCTGCGAACTTTCGTGCCCGATCGTGCGATTACGCTAGCCAATGTCAACGTAATTTATGATTTTCCTCCTTTATTTTTTATCCTTATTATATACTCATTGTTTTTTATCGATCTGCTTTCCTTTCTGTTCCCTGGATATAACATAGTTTGTGGTGATGATAAAGTGTGCACGCGTGTGCACAGCATGTATAGAAGTTGGTCTAAGACGATTACTTTTAACGCTGTTGCTTTTGCATCTGAACTATCTCTTTTTATCCATTATATTTTCTAGATGTATAAGGACCCAGATTTTTATTTTACATTTCCCTTTTTTATTCTTATTCTTTGAATTCTTCTTTTCTACGGTAGCTTACTATTCTTTAGCTGTCTTTGCTTACAATTAGTTTACCTCTACTTTTTACTTGCTTTATTCTTCGTTCCTTGATAGTGTTAGTTACTTTACTATACCCTGCTACCTTTCATTATTCCCCTCTTCTACTTTTATTTTTCTGCGCCATTAGATATTAAGTGTCGAAGCGATCGCCACTTCTAAGAAGACTCTACATCTGGTCTTCGGTTTTCTCAAGCGCTGAGGCCATCGATAGACAAAAGAATGCGTCGATGACAGACCATAAGTGGTACACGTGCGACGTTGGCTTCGGGGTTCTTTTAGTCTCAGGGTAACATTGGTAGCGTGCGGATCTGGACCAGCTTACATTGTATTCCACCCTTTGTACTTTAATATTCACAATATATATATACTTACAATACCTTACAATTTACCCACACGTTTCTTTGATTCCACATGCATAGAATAACCTTAACATTAAGTAATATGTGTCATTTGTAGACAGGAATTGTATCGTTTCGTGTACTTCGCCAAGGAAATTGTACGATAATTTAATGTCACTCCATTTATCGAAACAAATATAAGGGAGAAATAGTACAGCGAGCCAGAATTGGAGAACAAAGATAGAAATATAGTTTGAAACATTATTAATACAGATTTCGTTAACCGTACAGGGTAATCGAATTAGTCGGCATCAGAGCAAACTTAACTAAATACGATCAGGTCATCGAAGGATTCACATTATCGTAGGTCAATTAACGTTAACTTTCACTGAAATGGAAGTAAATATTTATCGTATATCTATATAAAAGATATGTACGTATCTGTAGCTATTTCTTTTTGTCGCATCACTGTAATTATAATCATTCATATGTGTGTAGCATATTTAACTAGGTGTATTATTACATATACGCTGAAACAACAAAGCAACAGACGTTCCGTTAAAATAAAACTGAATTCAGCGTTAGAATTAATATATGTATAGCATATTTAACTAGGTGTATTATTACACATACGCTGAAACAACAAAGCAACAGACGTTTCGTTAAAATAAAACTGAATTCAGCGTTAGAATTAATAAATGAACGTGACAAAATAGTAATCTTTGATTTGAAGTTCACTGTTTCAAAAACGAAGTACAATGAAACGCGTCCTTTCTATTTCCCACTCTCGTTCGCCAATCCGGGAAATTGGATCTTTCGCGTTCTCCACGAAGCAGCGTCGTCTTTCAACTCTTTACTCGTTCAGCTCCGTTCTTGGATAACGTCGCCTAAGCTTCACCAGCGAGTAAAAGGTAAAAGACCTTCTTCGTCCTGGCTTCGGCGCTAAGAAAATTAAGACTAAACGTACCTTCGACACGCAGAACTGGAAATGTAATCAATTATTTGTAAGGCATTCAAAGCAGGACGTGACTTGACATTTGATTCCAACTTATTGAAATACCTTAAGTAATTGCACGTAACATCAGCAACATCTATCGACGCGCATGGAATGTCTAAAAAAGTACAAGTATCTTTATGGAATTTTAATCTGGTAACCGCTTAACATATAGATATTTTCATGACATATACAGATTAGTTTAGCTGATTATTTTAATCTAATTATCGATCCTTATAAATGAAAATTATATATTAAAAGAAACCTAAATAATGATGCACAGAGATGTATCTACCTTGCTGTAGCGATATTGCAAACAATAGTTCTACACGCTTCGTGAAATTTGTATCAGCTGCTCTATGTACCACGGGCGATGGTTTACAATGATACGAAGTGCGTTAGATACGAAACGAGAGAGTATATGTTTTATGTTGCCCATTGCCGTAGTGTGTTAGCGTACAGGCGGTAAAGCCACGTAAAGAGCACCAGCCGTGACTAATTCTGCTCTACGGAAGCATTTTTTCCAGAGAGCCGGCGTCAAACATGAACAAAGTCGTTGGCATTGCTCATATGCAACCATAAAGCCGCGCATAAGTGGCGTGTCGTACCGTTAATCCCGCGCAATCGTAAAGCGAGTAACATAAAATATACGGGCTCTTGTCACGGCAATCTCGTTCGCGAGTTAGCTTCTCGCATTCCGCTTCGGGGTTTGCTACCGGCGCGGCGCGTGGATATCGAGTTGTTCGACGTTGACTTCATTATGCGTGACGATACAGCAAAGATTCTTTTCTGCCTGCGTTATTGCAACTTTTGTTCCGAACAGAGCTTCTTTTTCGTCGTTCGTTTCGTTCCAAGGAAATTTCGTTAAAAAAAAGAGAGAGACGCGAAGTCTCCGCACGAGGAGATTGTGTTACTCTCGCTGAAAGGAATTTACCAGGATAATATTCGAAATAGCATTGATTTCATAAACCTCCGTATGCTGCAACGCTTTTATTTGTAAGCGGAATTTATTAACGCCACTTTGTCTCCTATTAGATTCGATAATTTGTGCTCGATATTCGTTCATCAACATTTGCTTATAATTATCAATTATTTTATTCTGAAGATTTGAAGAGCGAAATCCACTTGTCATGTACATTTGAACGATACAAGCGCGTATAGCGTTTATAAAAATTGGATTATTTTCAAACCGCAGATATATTCCTTTTACGAAACATTATTTGTATAAAGCGATAAATTTCTCGCAGTATTCAATTTATCGTGACAGTTTGGAGCAACAAAAGCTTCGTTATCTCAAAAAGGCCACACGGCAAGCATAGATACGTATAAAACATCAAAACGACTTTTTAACGCGAGAATTAAAAAGCGCAACGGTGCTTATAAGCTGTAATTGAAACAAAACATTCAACAGAGCGAACGTCGAGGCAAACAAAAATGAAAAGCCAGATTAATTTTCCAGTAATCGATATTCGGGTGAAAAAAAAGTATATTGAAAAATATATCGTTTTTCAGATTTGTTACGCGCATCCGTTTGACTTACAATGCATCCCATCACACAGCAAACGGTTTATATTAACGCTTGCTGTAAAGGTCAATTTGTTTGCTTCCATTGGAAAAATTTTTCAAAATTATAATCACGCTCGTGTAACGTTACGTCAAAGGAATCGAACACGCGTTTTCTCGTCGAAATGAATTCGACGCGTTGAAAAAAACAAACAGGTTTAATGGATTCGCGATATTTCGCTGTTGACATTAAACGTTTCGTGTCTCGTTGGATGATAGTTGTTTTTTTTTTTTTCTCGTATTTTTCTCCATTTTCTAAAACACGCTCCCCTAGGCTTCTAATACGAATAAGTACGAAACGAGAAAGCTGACATGAATTTACTCTAGCGAATCGAAGCGATAAGAGAGTCAGATTGTGGCGCACTTGGCCGCTCTAATGGATCACATCCCTGCGGAATTGCTTATTGCCTGTCAATGTTCTCTGTCGACCATTTCGCAATTCTACGCGCTTTGCATCGAACAGATTGCTGTCCCGTTACCTTTGAACTAGCATCAAAAACGTTTTCCTTCTGCCGACGTTTCCGATTCACGATTCTCGTATCATCGCCAGGGAAAAGTATTTCGTGATAGAACACGGTATCTTATCGGATTCATAGATCTTTCGGAGGATCTTCATTTTCAAAGAACCTATCTTTAGTCTTTCATCTTCTCGCCGAGTTTAAACATTAGAACGTCTATCGTGTAGTTTGACGTTCTAGTAAAAGTCATCTCATTATGCTGTGCGGCTAATGTAATACAAGTCTTTCAGAAATGCATCACGAATATTTGTTCATTTATGGGAGATGCGAAAGTTGCAAAAACGAGTAAAACGCGTATAATAGGAAAAGACGTTGGAGCAATCACCTAACACGATTCTGGGATAGAACGCCGCCTGCGTTCGTCTGTGAAAATAACCTTTCCACGCTCGAATTAAACTATAATTTCATTCGATGAAAACAGTTTCAAATTTCAGTGCGTTATTAGTAATTAATAAAAAGTAATCTTCCTCGGACAAAGACATTCTGCCCTGAAAGAGATAGAAAGTAAAAGGATTAATATCAAGCATCGAATACTGCAATATGCTGGGTAAATATTTCACTGGAATCTGTTTAACACCGAACTGTTTAAGAAAATAGACTGTAGGTGATTATTAATCTTGGCAGTTACGTTTAATCGTTGATTCTTCCTTAAACGAGCGACGTAGCGTATCGAAGAACATTTCACTGATGACATTTTCGTTTTACGGAGATGAGACGTTTAAGGTGGTTTCGACAATGTTTAAACGTCATGAGCGAGGCAATGGGAATGTTTGAACTGCAGAGTTGTGAATTTAACTGCACTATAATAATTAATTACAATAACAAACTGTCAAATGTGTCTTGCACTCGAACACGGTACAGTTTATCAGGACTTGTTGCAGTAGACTTATTTAATAATTTATTTATTTAATAAATATCTCGATACGAAAGTTGCCAAGTTTCGATGCATTATCGATACAGAGTTTTTACGAAAGAAATAGATCGTTTAAAACGACGAGAGAAATATTGTACGTTAAATGTATAATTTCAGCGAGATGAGATTCTGGAACATCGAATAACTTATTCATCGATGAATACATAATTTCTTATAACTGATTTGAATAGACGATGTCATAATCCTCGGCATAAAGAGCGCGATATTATGGTAGGTATCGTTAAATAGTAAAAACACAATGAATCGTACTTTCATCTAAAATGCAGCTTCTGCGCCAAGTGATTACGCGTAATTCAGAAAATCGAGCATTAAAATTATTTAGCAGTTTCGAAAAGTTTGACGCATTTGGATCGACTGTTTGAAATTGAAACAAGTATCATTATATAGTATGTATCGCAGACAACGCGTATCACGATATTATATAGGTACATAGAAATGCATCATTTCCAAATGCATGGACGCTTACGAGATGATTTTATATTTCATATTTTATTACTTCAATATCATTATTATACATTATTCGTACGATATTTGAAATCTCACGATTTCTAAACTACGAACCATGGATTGTTATAATGGTACCTGTATAGTACGATACCTTTTTACTTTATACTTTGTATTTGTGACATGATTCTCCCTATACAACGGTAAAGAGGAAAAGATAGAAAAGATCCAGAAGATGATAGGAATCCTGAGGGTGAAATTTCATTCATCCGTTTACCCTACGTATCGTAATATTAAATTCCAAGATTTCTTGCTTTCTCTCTGTGGCTCAGACGTTGTTCTTTCTTACCTGTTTCTGTTGTCAAAATAATCTTACCGATAACACCTAATACGGAAATCTAAGAACGTTCTTGGATTATCAATATATTCTCAATATTTCAAGATTCTCAATTTAAAGGATCGACGTATATCGTCGAATCAGCATTGTCAGTATTTATCGACAAATCGCATCTTCCTTGAGAATCTTGAGATATTAAGATATTATGTTCGTCTCAGGCCACTCTAACGTTACACTGGGGAATTAAATTAAATCCTCCCGCAATATATTAAAAAACTAATCTAACCGTTTTAATTCCACCTATATTATATCACTCGGCAAACATTAATTACCAAGTCCAATGTAATTCACATCTTCCCTTTCTCAGCAAGATCGTGTTACCTCAACCTAGATATTATCGCGCGTATAATATTCTCAATAAGGGGCAAACAAATAAATCTCGTGGCTCGTGCAGAAAGTTTCGAGTCGGTGCTCGTCTTGCGCTTGCATTTCGTAGATTGAACAAGAAGCGGGAGTTGCGGTGGTCCTTCGACGGTGGCGCGCAGTTAGAGCAGCAATTTACGTTTAAACAGCGCTGGGCGTAATCTGTTTAAACTCGTGGAACAATGTACGGAGGACGTGGCGACGTTATCTGTGCAGCTTAGCGAAGCTGAACGCCTACAAACAGTGAAACACGGACGGACGGCTTCGAGGTTTGCGACGTCTCGACTTTGGTCTCCGGTTATTCCGATTGTTTCGTGCGCGAACGGCGAATTTGAGCCGTGAATTGTTCGGGAAGAGTGGCTTGTATATCGGTTTTCCAACGTGACGCGGCGTTCCAAGGCATTTCCTACTCACCCGGTGAACGTCGCTTCCGGTCACCGGTGACTCGAACATAACGCGGTATTGCGTGGAGAATTTGCTAGAGGATTCGTTACGGGATACACTGACGTATCTTACTTACCGTAAGACGAAGTTTAGTTCTTTTTCTGACAATAAGTCGTACAACTTGCACGTGATCGTTGTTCCACTAAAAAGGTGAGCTATTTCGTGTTAACCAGATATCGGCGATTTTTCATGTTGCATTTGTAACCGTTACATACGATCCTCGTGTCTTTGAATGTAATATGAAACAGCGGTGAACGTCGCTTCCGGTCACTGGTGACTCGAACATAACGCGGTATTGCGTGGAGAATTTGCTAGAGGATTCGTTACGGGATACACTGACGTATCTTACTTACCGTAAGACGAAGTTTAGTTCTTTTTCTGACAATAAGTCGTACAACTTGCACGTGATCGTTGTTCCACTAAAAAGATGAGCTATTTCGTGTCAACCAGATATTGGCGATTTTTCATATTGCACTTGTAATCGTTACATACGATCCTCGTGTCTTTGAATGTAATATGAAACAGCGGTGAACGTCGCTTCCGGTCACTGGTGACTCGAACATAACGCGGTATTGCGTGGAGAATTTGCTAGAGGATTCGTTACGGGATACACTGACGTATCTTACTTACCGTAAGACGAAGTTTAGTTCTTTTTCTGACAATAAGTCGTACAACTTGCACGTGATCGTTGTTCCACTAAAAAGATGAGCTATTTCGTGTCAACCAGATATTGGAGATTTTTCATATTGCACTTGTAATCGTTACATACGATCCTCGTGTCTTTGAATGTAATATGAAACAGCGGTGAACGTCGCTTCCGGTCACCGGTGACTCGAACATAACGCGGTATTGCGTGGAGAATTTGCTAGAGGATTCGTTACGGGATACACTGACTTACCGTACATCTTACTTACCGTAAGACGAAGTTTAGTTCTTTTTCTGACAATAAGTCGTACAACTTGCACGTGATCGCTGTTCCACTAAAAAGATGAGCTATTTCGTGTCAACCAGATATTGGCGATTTTTCATATTGCACTTGTAATCGTTACATACGATCCTCGTGTCTTTGAATGTAATATGAAACAGTACCACCGAATCGTGTTATCTTTACCAATTTATAAAATGAAAAGAATTACTCTTAAAGGTGAATGCGAAATGGATGCACGACGTGTACGATAACGCAATCTTGTGAAAATCTGGTAGATTCCATCTAACGTAATCTCGTACAATCTGGAAACATAGCGAGATACAAGCACGTTGCCCCTTGTCGATAACAGATTTCAAACAGTGGAGCGGATCTGCGGTTAAAAGTGGCGGCTAAAATTAACGAAGCAGCGGTAGCGAAGCGAAAACAATAACGAAGCAATCGGCACGAAATAGATTAGATCGGTGAATCGAGATTTTCGACCGGGTGTTTTATCGCGCGCGCTGCCCGCGCCATCGCGTCCGGCGATTTATTACAATTGCTTTAACGGCGTATCAGAGCTCTTTGCACGATAAATTACCGTTGTATTGACCGAAAACCGAAGCTTCGGTGTAAATCGTACGAGCTAGGTCATGAAACTGAAACACCGTAGATTTCGTGGGTTTCGATTCTACCGATGGTCAGAGAAGGGTGAAATCGTTGTGGTCAGCTGGATTAGGTCTGATTCGATTCTGGCGCAGCCTCTTGCCAAGATCCATTTCCCTTCCGAGGGTCTGGCCGTTTTCGAATTGGGCCAATATCGGTGGACCAACTTTGCGAAGTGGCGAGGAAGGTAACCAGAAGTGTCATCGAAAGCCCTTTTTATGCCCTCGATGTCCCGGCTTGATAGTGAAATGATATAGGCCGCGTTGGAGGACGAAGAGGTTGAGGAGGGTTCGATGTGCTCGCTCGCCCATCGTCGAATTTTTCCACGCTGTGAATTCTTCGCCGAGGTCATCTCGGATCGGACGAGAGCGTCACCTCCCTCGGACTTCCATATATTTGCAATTTAAATCCCTCGTTATTTTGGTAACGTCCGACTCGCAGGAAATTGGGAAATGAATACCGTAAGAGCACGGTATTCCGCGGCAGATAAGTGAAAATATCGGGTCGCAATTTCGCGGCTCTGTGTCTAATTATATGAATTGGTTATTACATCTTTTGCGTTTAATAATTAGCTCCTCAGCGCGGATTTAATATCGTTCTGAACGTTATCCACGATTAACTTAGAAATGTTCGCGTTTACAGCTTTCCGAAATTGTGTTTGGTCATCCTGAAAATTGCAGGCAAAGCGAGAATCTCCTCGCCGCAGCTTCTATCGCGTTTGATTGAAATTATACCGTCTGCGCGTGTGGAAGAAACGCGCGACTGATTGTATCGCGATCGTGGTAAATTCTATAGCGCTCTTAAAATTGATCGCGTTACGCAGCCGATGATTTTGTGGAATCCAAGGACGGTCGGTGTGAAATAGGGTGTGTCGATGAAGTTGCAGCCCTTAGTCCCCGCAGGAGTCTGAAACCCGTGTTTCCGATCATCCGATTGGGGCTACGTGGTGCATAGTCGGTCGGTGCTTACTATCTCTTGGCACGCCACCACCACCACCGCCATCAACCACCACAGTTCCTTCTATATCCCGGCACACGGCACGCCAATCCCTAATCCTGCCTGGTAATTGTTTTTGTACCCTCTGTGTCAGCCAATTATCGATTGAGCCCGAAAACCGGCCGTAATCAATTATTTCGAAAGTCTGCAGTTAAACCTTTCGCAAGCGACCTTTCACGCGTGTTTCTTTTTTATTCCACGTATGCTCGTTTCTAGTGCGTTTTAGTATTGTGCGTAGTTTGTTCGTACGTTTGAAAGACTGTTCATTGTGGTCGTAAATGAAACGTAATGTGGCAGACCGAAACGACTCGACGAATACATGTTTCAATGTAAATATGCTTCGGTACGTATAAACGAATATTTAAACAATTTTCTGTCATCGCTATTTTTTTGTTAATGTTTCTTAGAATTCTCCATATCCTTAGAATTTTACATATTGCTCGATAGTTTTGGTAAAAGAGAAAAGGGATGCACATTTTCTGACAACTTACTACGAATAAATGAGAGATCTCTTTACGCAGTTATGAAAAATGCAAAGATGCAATAATACACGCTCGTAATACGTGCAGCAAAAATATATATACAAAAATACATAAAATATCCGAAATAGAGTATACGTCGCTAAAACAAACCTCCCATTTCCTTCCAACTCCAAATTTCATTCAGTAGCCTGAACAAAAATATAATCCTGTGTTTTAAATATAAATACCCACGATCTAGTTGTGATAAAGTACACAGGGTTAAAATAAATCGTTAGAATTTTAATATATTGTTCGTAAATTTATTTACAATTCGTTTTGACTCTTGTAATTTTAGATATGAGATATACCATAAAGCTCATTGACATAGATACCAACATTAATATTTGTTACTGTTTGCAATCGATTATATTAAAGTTTATTTCGATTCCTATAAAGCGCCGAACGCAAATGCACGTTACGTTAATGAATTTTTCCATTTCCATAGCGACGTTAACGTCCCGTTAGTTTTTCCGTCGTTTATTTCGAACATACGATATTTTACGGTTCGCCAACATTTCTGTAATACATGTGTACGTGTTTACGCGTTCTCGGTGCATTCGATTCACGTTGAATTCGGCAAATTTCGGGGATGAGGGGGATTAACTCGTCGGCAAGAAAGTTCGTTGAGTACGAAGCGTGGAAATTACCATTAAATATGAATATTTTATGCCACCCCCGGTGCGCTGAATTCTCGGACGTTAGTTAGTGTATTTCACGCGCACACGCGTTGCGAGCAGCGAATGTGACGATGAAGCAATACTTTCCCGTGCAATAATACCATATTTATGTAAGCAAATTCCCAGCCTCTCATCGGGAGAGGCTTTCGAAGAAGAATTTGCATTTATTTGAGGAGTAGCTTATATACCAGTTGCTCGAAAGCCCCGTCCTCTTTTTCATGCAAATTCGAACGACTTTGTCGTAGCCAGGAGGGGAAACTTTCAACTCCTCGCGTTACAAAGCGGAAGTTAAGTTTTCTTTCGTAACCTACACACGATGCAATGCCCTAACCTTTTAAATATTTAGAATATGTTAGTTGTAATAGATGCTCGATGATTTTTCCCCGTTTGTCGAAGATGTATTGTTAGATCATTCTGAAAATTTGTATAGTTTTAAGCTATTCGTTATGAAAGAACATAAGCGGCGCAGTAAAAAACACGATTTAGTTTAACGAAAAGTTTCCAATTTATTAATACGCGTGTAAGAATTTTCACCTTTTTTTAAATAATTTTGGAAATCTCTCTGTGTCTTTCGTAAGTGGAAGAACCGCACTGAAAAGGACATTTTGCTTACTTAACCATTTACATACATACAAATAAAATAGCATTCGATGTGTCTGAGAAATACCATTTAATATGGCTCAACATAAAATTACGTAGAATTTTCGGTGTTCAGAAAACGTCTACGTCTAAAACGATATATTACGAAAGAAAAGAAATGAGAAATGTTTCTCAGATACCTTTGGACGTTAAGGAGTCAATTGCTTGATCTACGCCAGATTAAAGACACACCTGGTTAGAAAAATATGATCGGATTGATTTGATATTGTGTCATAGAAATTTTGGTTTAATTATATCAAGCATAACCCAATTAAATCCAATTACGTGCCATTTCTTTATATCAAGTAAATTACACACGATACAACTTTTTCTATCTATATTTAAAAATTAAAATAAAATGAAAACGATACATAAATGTTTACTAATGCAAAAATGTCAACAAAAAATTCCACTTTGTACACGTGAATATTAAAACGAATATCTCCAAAAAGTAAACAGTTTCTACGTTCAAATCGTTAATCGCTGTTACGTACTCGCATATTCATCTGCTGCTCAAAACATCCGGAAATTCTACGAAGCAACAAATCCACGGGTCAACCGGATCAAAGTCTGAAAGAACAAAAATAGCGTCGAAACGGTCCACGGTGATCCATAGAAACGAAACAAAATCTCGCAAATATTTGCCTCGTAATATCTTGAACGCGACTGAATAGGATCAGATTACAAACGGATGAACGTTATTTGCGCATGCCGACGTTGGCCAGCTGATTCGCATAGCTACAACGATTTACGAGCAGGAGATTCAGCGATCAATGCCGACGAAAAGTGCAACGAAATTGGAATGCCAGGCGTGAATAGTGATCAAAGAGGAACGATGGTAGCACGCGTTCCACGAACCTCCACCCTGCGTAGCCCTGCCACCCGTGGCCGGGTCGCGATGAAAGCGGCAATGACGTATGACATCGTTTCCAGGACCAGCAAGGCTGAAGAATGAAAAGCATGCGACGCGATATCCGAAGCACGTTACGCGTGTACCAGAGAGTAATGACCAGCGCCGTCTGATCCCACGGCTGCTGTCGCGATAATTGGATGCTCGTAATTGGCCGAAATAGCACGCAACAGTGAAACCTTCTACGCGCCACTATCCATTGTTGCGGGTTCCGATACATAGACTCCACTGCATCGCATTCTAATGATTCTTGCATTTGGTCGTACAATGCCTGAGGTGCAACGAAGGAGCTGCTTCGAGAGAATGGTGATATTTGATCCAAAGTCGTGATAATTCTCTCGTGTAGAAAAGAATCCTTGTTATTTCTGTATTCAGAGGTAGGATCGCAATAGCTATTATTTTATTCTTTGGATAAATCTATTGACATCGTTCCGAGCAGAGAAACCTTTATTGCGCTTTCTTACATGGACTAGAGATAAAAACAAAAGAACATCTTAAACCTATCGATTGTATCTAGAACTATCTTCTAGTTACTATTTATCGTAACTAGCGCATCTGCATATGGATGTCGAGCACGAACTCACGTTGTCATTTTCAACAAGAATTTAGGTTACGAAGAATTGTATTTATCGTAATATTTGCATACGAATTAATTAGGTGCAAGTATATCAAGTTTCGTAATAGTTTCGTGTAATTAGAAAAATTTGCTACCGTGAAGATAAAATATCGGGTCTGATAAGGGAAGTTTCATTGAAACATAAGGTTGTGTGCAAATACTTTATGTCGCTGTAAGTAAGATATGTACATGTAAGAAGATGTATGTAATGCGATGTATCGTTTCATCTTTGTATTATCTCGTTTCGGGGGAAAATGGACTTGTCCCGCTTTCCCGATATAATCCTTACACGTAACCATATCCTTTGTTTCTGAAAATTACACGCGCTAATCGCAGCGACCCTAATGGAGGAAATAAGAGAGGGTGGGTGAACGCTGTAGGCACGTGTAATTTTTCATGCTCTTATATTAATGTACAGAAACTGTAGGGACTTAGTTTGCAGATTACGGTAATGAGCCTTGGTACCGATGTCCATGGCATCTTAACGAGTTTCTCTGCATTATAAGTTTCGCGAAAAGTTTCAACTCCATTCAGGAAGGAAACTCGGCCCGCTTGAAACGTCGCTTACCGATGCTCTCAACGTCGCGACATTAAGAGACATTATTCCGGAACTGTCAAGCAATGAACTGCTTGAAATACTATCGTATTCTTCACGCGCACGTAAAGTCTGCTTTGTTAAACGAGTTACTTCGATCCTCGAGGTTGCACAATTTCGACCTGCCCTCCCCCCCCCCCCCCCGTGAAAACAGAGAAGTTTCTAGAAACTTTGGACCTTTTGGGCTTCTTCATCTACATTTTAACGATGTTCAAAAAAAGAACGGCGCCAGCAGTTAGTAGTAGCCCTAGAAGTTTCATTGTTCGTAACGGTTTGAATTCAGTAACCCTATTTAATTAACGATGTATTTTCCTTGTATCTTACTATCGTTTAATAAAATGTACTATTATTGGTATTATCGATACGAGCGTTTTTATTAACGTTCGCTCGTTCGTCTTAGAAAAATACCATGGAAAGAGAAATAAAAGAACCATCGCATTTTGGCATCAGCATTTTCGTTCATATTTTCGGTAATTAAATTCTCGTATTTCCTATCTTCTTAATCGTTTAATTCCTAATTACAGACATCTACAGGCGCTACTTCTTGTTCGTAGAAAAAGCGTGTTTCCTGTTTCTCGATTAGTTTCGCCATCGTAATGGAAAGATGCGAAGGGAAAGATGAATATAAATCACGTGTTGAGCCAATGTTAATTTTATAAGCGTACATAGTATATGTTTAATGGATCCATATAATATTTACTCACACTCGTAGGTATTTTAGCTTCCATACGCAGTTGAAATCTAGTGGCAGTGATAGAACATCTTTTAACGTAACTCGAATACATTGCGTACATCTATTATCCAGTCAAATTCTGTCGATGTTCGTTGAAAATATGAAATACATTTATTTATTCAGTGACAATGGAAACCGTGAAAACCTCAAGACCATCGTCGATTTATCTTCGTCACAAATCCTTTAATTGTCACGTGTGTATAATATATTTTTAAAGATTGGTAATTAGTAATTCGCGTATTAATAAATCTGTAAGATCGACGTCGCGGCTCCAACGATTTCCAATGCTTAATCTACAAACTTTTATATATATCGGAGAAAAATTAATTAACTGTAATCGGCGTACGAACATTCTTCGAATGAAACGCGACAACGAGGTTTAACTAACCTCCTGTATCTTTTCATGGGAGACAATGTGACGACGTAATTTGAGAGAACATAATTACTGGCAATTAACCGTCGTTCGAGGAAAACCAAAGGTGGATTTGCATAAGATTCGACAATTGCACCGATAAATTCGTGTCGTCTGTTTGTCTGGCTGCTCGCAATGCCGGGTTCCGCGATTTTCGGAGATTCCAAGCGAGCGATAATGAATTTCGCGCGGAGATAGTTTTACCTCGCTTTTTACACCGACTCACAGGTGTAAATCCTGAAAAATCTCCAACGAAGGCAAACGTCCAATGGATATTGACAAAAGACGAGGAACGTTCGCTCTCCGATTGTCGGTAATTTTGTTCACTGTCGTGGAACGATCGTGCGAAAACTCTGCCGCGTTATCTTTGTGCGCAGCCCCGGAAAAACTGGAATCGCGTCGTAGCGACGTAACCTGTCAACTTATCTCTTGAAATCTCTGACTCCCAGAAGGAAAACTGGACCCGTTTCCGCGATGGATCCCGAACGTTCAGTCCCTGCTGCGCTGTTTGCTTTAACATGGATGCCGCAGCCACTTTCCTCTTTGGTTCGCTACCTCGGGTAAGGTGGATGTGTTCTGCTGCTTCGAAATTTCTTTGTTTTAAGTAAAATGTTAAAAATGTATAAAGATAAAAGGGACGTTCTCCGATTCAGAGGAAACAAAGTCTATTTGTGTAATTGAAAAGGGATTGAAATCTGAATCGATAGTTTTACTATATATATATATATATATATATATATATATATATAACAATTTTCCTTCTGATATATATATATATATTATAATAATATATATATTTTAATATATATTAATATATATATAATTATATATATATTTATAATAATATATATATATTTATATATATATATATTATTTATATATATTTTTTTTATTTATATATATTTAAATATATATAAATAATATATATATATATAAATATATATATATTATTATAAATATATATATAATTATATATATATTAATATATATTAAAATATATATATTATTATAATATATATATATATATCAGAAGGAAAATTGTTCTACTATAATACTTATATATATTATACGTCTATATGTGTATTGAAATTTGAATTCATCTTTTTTTTCTCTAATCTCGATACACAGAATATATACAAATGGAACCAAATTGTTTACGAAAAGTGGACTGAATAATTTTACAAGATACTTGTATCACCGATTATAAGAACTTGCGGATGTTGCTAATAAATGTGAAGAAGGTACGCGAGAACAAAGGCAGTTTCGCTAGCATTGTGAAATGGGAAGCAAGTTCGATTCAGAGCGAACGAGTCTTTCGTTTCAGCATTTTTATTTTCAAAATGATCGAATTTATCGGAAGGTGTAGACGGTCGCTTTAACAAATTGCTCGGTACTTATCGCACGACTGAAATATCACGTCGCTTCGTTTCTCCGGAGGAAGGACGTAATCTACGATGATTATTTCCCGCATCGAATCACGCTGGAAGTTTCGTTGGAGTAAGAAGGGCGACGGTAAAGTCTCGCGGAGGAACGTCGTGGCTCTTTCACCGTGGGCTCGATCTCGAATCGGAGTTTCCGACCGAGCGGATCCTTCGATTTCGAATAAGTGCTCGAATCAATTGAACGGGCACGATCGTTTCGTTCGACGGACGATTCAATTATTAGCGGTAGTTTTCAATTTAATTAACTCGACGCGAAAATTGCCGCGTTGTCAACTGCTGCGAATCGGTTTTACGAATTTGTTTCGCGTGCACGGACCCGAACGCTATTAAACGGGCCGAGACTTGTTCGATCGTCGACCAATAACCACGCAATAATTCTCGACATTTTAATAGTCCGTCACTTAATGCAATTTCAAATGATTCATCGTAGATTATTAAATTCGTGGTCCATTGAGAGTCGGTCGCGTGAACTTCGATCCAATCCAATCCAATCGAATCCGGAATTTCGATTATAATTTCTATCGATCTGTTTTTAACATCGACGGCTCTGCCAATATTACAAATTTGTTACACAGGTTATTACACGGAATACGAAGGAGTTTTCAGGGAAGAAAAGTATGAACGTCGTGTACGATGTGGGAAACGAATTACTGCGTTACAGTCACTCTTGCTAAGGATGGATAAGGATTAATTAATTAATCCTTGAATATACATGAATTTTGAATGCAAAATTTAAGAAGGCTCGAGAGAACATCAGCTACTCGACTTTCGTCAAAACAGTATGATTTGCTCTTAGAGTAAAGTTCCTTTTAGTGGGATTAGCTCTCTCGTAGGATAATTTTTATAAATATAGCAGTTAGCGTAGAGAGAAAAACGATAGGAGGTTAACACGGTGCAACTTTTAACGAAACTTCGAAATATCGATTCATAGATGGCACGAAAGTTAAAATGTTCACGTTTTATACTTTCTTCAGATTGATAAAAGTGCTTTATACCGTTGCATCAAGAGTATGGTCGATATTGACGCGATCAACAACTTTTTATTCGTTTAAGTATAACATTGGTCGACATCTGCTACCCATAACGCTCTATTGATAGCGCGGATGTTTCGCGCATTGGGATTTGGATCTAATGACTCGCTGCTCGTTCGCAAACAGAAAGATACGTTAATTATAGAGGGGGAAATGAGAAATCGTTACTGATACAATTTAATAATGCGAGTCTCCAAACGGATACTTGAGAATTTCATTTCGGTACTGTGCATGCGATCGAAATAGATACTGCTAACAATCAGCTAAACTACTTGAGAGTAATAGTCAATGTACAATTAATTTTTATTTTCGTCGCTTAGTCTTGCCTTTTGTAATTGATTGTTACGTTATGATTAATTAGCTCGGATTTGAGAAAAATCAATTTGCTTTCGTTCAACTGTCATTCTTATACAGACCGATTATAACGATAATAAATCAGATAGACGATGATATCCAAACACCATTGTTAACTGAATCCTTATCTGGCGCTTATACTTTACATTCATTAGTCATAGAAGATTAAGTTTGTGTGTGATGTGCAGTTTAACTTACGCAACGGCAATAGGAAGGAAAGCTTAAATGGAGCAGCTTACCGTTGATGAACAATGATACTAATTATAACTTGGCTAAGTCAAATGTGCCGGAGCGGAAACGGCACGGAAATTTCGTTATACTACCGAGTTGAGTAACGACAGTGCTCGAAAGCTATCTTCAATTGTTTTAGATACCGAACGACCTATCTTCTCGATAATTTAAACACGACAATCTCGATCTTTTATTGTTATAAGTCGAAACAATTTCGAATTCTGGATAAAGCAAATAATCGAAGGAGATACTTACCGACTGTCAAACTTTATGAAAATTTACAAAAGCTACGATAAAAGGTAAATTCAAAAAACCAATAAAGCCATCGAGCTTTGGCCAACGAAAAACCAAACGAATTGAATCAATTGAAAGTCTTTTTAAAATTGTCACTTAATTAAAATTTATTTCAAAATTGACTAAATTCATTTCTCATTCGATGTTACGAGCCATCGCTATCCGTAATCGTCAATTTTTAACAATTCTTCGGAAAATTTGATCGAAGTCTCGTACTGAACGATGTAACAATTATCAACCTCTATCGAAGCATCTATGCATAAATCAATTCAAGCTGAAATTTAATAGATTATTCACACGGAACAACGTAACATTAACCCGTTACATATTTATAATCGAGCTATATCTTTAATTAAATGAAAATTATCCGGGTCAGGGATTTTTCATTTTCGGTTATTATTTCGCTGCCGGCATTCGCGTGATATTAATTAACGGTATTATTAAACGTAATGCGATACTCTCAACGTTGTTTCATCCACCGGTGCCAAACGGATCTTGCTATTCTTTTCAAGCTGACGGTAGATTAAGGCGCGATTTATCGAAGTATGTATCCTCTTCGCATTCGTAAACGTACAAAGGCATCCGAGTGGCCATTTACCTAATTGGGTTAGATAATACGATAAAGAAGATAAATGTTCGAGTTACGTCACGAACTTTCACACTCGACACTCGACCATGTTATACGGCAGTTTTATCTTCGCTTCGTTACAAGGGCTGCAAGATCGTTCGTAGCATAGTTTTCTCGAATAAGGCTATTATTATAATGGACGTACCGTATATCATGGAAAATATAGTCCCGCGTGGGAAAGAACATATTGTTCTCTTCTCCAGAAGCGTATAGACATCAGAATGAATTGTACAAGTATCAGCGATCGAATCGCGAGTCTATTCGAAGAACTTTTTCGTTAGGTTTATACGAATGGCTTCTAGAATTTCCACAAAAATTATAGCAACCGAGGCACGGTACATCTTCAAGTTGTAAGATTTTCAACATTATAATATCTTGCACCTTGATATATTGAATTTAGTTCGAGTTTATCTTAATTTTCTTTCATCTCTAGCTTAATTTTAATTTATACGATCTTCAGATTTCGAGTTCTAGAGTTTTAGTTTTAATCAATTTTATCTTAATTTGATGAAGCTCAAGAAATAAACCAACGTGAAATCTAGATTACTTTCTCGAAATCTAGTTTCAAAAATTACCGGCAACAAGCACCGTGAATCGAAACTCTCGATATGAAATTCCACTAAGCTAAAAATCGTCACTATCAAACCTCAAGAACCAAAAAATCGCGACCACTAATTTTTAAACACCTAAAGCTTATCGTCATCTAAATTTACGATCAGAAAGAGAAGATTCGCCTCCATTGAGTTTCATAGCGCGGAATTTATCGCGGCTTTGTTTCGCTATGCTCGAATCCTCCCGAATCGTTCTCCGTATATTTAAAACGAATGTTTCTGAATCACTTTTGCGTGTACTTGAATATTCAAAGCAAGCGGCGGTGGTAGGTTTCCGCTGGTTTCGTGCCAAAAATACGCATGATCAAATCCTCGTACGATCTGCAACGATGAGGATGCTTTTTGGTCGTTTATATGGACGTGTCGTTTAAAGCGGAAAACCGGCTTAAGTGTCGTGGCGTTCCACGGTACAAGATAAAGGGAACGCGTACGTGTTTTGCACGTACAGTGTGGGCACGACGAGTAATCACGTCTCCTTGCCACCCCGTCTCCCTTTTCTCTGCTTTACGGTTCGCGCATCCAGTCCCCTCGTCTTTCCCTTTCTTTTTGCCCTTTGCACTACGAACAGCTGCAATGTCACGCGTAATCAGCATGGTTACTGGCATCGTGTAAATATTTGCGCTTATGCTTTCAGTCGGAACAAATTTTAACTGTTGCAAATACGCTATTTGGAGAGTTCGTTTACTTTGTCCAAGAGATCGAGTTCGTAAAAATATTTTAGACCTTTTGCTTCTTTATTATATATTACGCGATACCGAGTTATATATTTTTCGATTTATAAACTGACAGTTTATTAACTTACGTTTATTGCTGAATCAAACATTTATCAAGTGGTAAATTGCTCGGTCGTCTTAAAATAAAAATTGTCATCCCTGTATGATTTTTACGAGTCAATCAAACGATAGATTCGACAATCGGATTCTTTTGTACAAAAATATTTTTTTTGTTTCGATTATTCCGTAAACCACTCTAGCAATAGCAATTATCGAAACGACTTTATTCTAAGCAGGCCACCGAGAAGATCAATTTTAGTGGAGAAAATACATATATTTATCACTCATTTTGTTGATTAATTTGGAAAGTACAGTATTGCGTATAACATAGTATGGATGGAATATCTTACAGTGCAACATCTATCCTCCACTGTCCAGAAGAAAACTCTACATATTCTTACGTTCACCGTTGTTTATCTATCGCTCGTTCTACACAGCACAAAAACATCTCTACACCAGCGTTACACGATACAGAAACTAAATGTAGAGAAGTAAAAAGAAGCGAAAAGAACAGAAAGAGAAAAAGTAAGAATCGTAAAAATCAGCCTAATTGTCCGATCTCTTTCCTTTACGTAGAACCACGATAACAACAGTCTGCAGAGATTACAGAAGAACGTAATCGGTTGCGTATCGTCTACGTAATAATAAAAAGACAGACGGGATTGGCTAGGAGAACCAGCGCTTTTGGTTGACCGTGGCAGCAGACAAGAAACAAAAACAAGCCCTAACGAACGTCCGAGGGCATCCCTAACTTTGACCGCAACAGCGCCGTTCCGGATGAACTTTGTCCGTTACGTGAGCGGAGAGCTTACCTTAGTTTTCTTGTCTGTCGCGTGTATAGCGCAAACCTGGATCCCTGTTATCAAGATTCTCCCATTTCACCGTTGGTTTTACTGGAAGACGCTCTGGAGGCCGTGGGAGAGGAGAAGAGATGAAAGGGGTCAGAGAAACAGCACGGCGGATATTACGATTTTCCCGAGGGACGAGTAACACGTAGTGGAGCACGAGGGATGAACACGCGCGTCGAACGATTTTCCTAATAAATTGAATATCCCGACAAATTAATTGGCGGTATCGTCGTTTGAAATTTGTCACGTGCGCGCATCTGCGACAGACATTCGTAAAACTTGCGCTAATCGTTAGCTCACAGAGGTGTAATTCGATGCCGAGGAAGCGAAGACTTACGTTTGAATGAGATTTGGATAGGAGAAGCAGACGTGGGGAACCAACGGTATATTCTACGGGAATATTCGTGTCTTGTCTCTCTCTTTGATAATTATAAATTACATCTACATTATTGGGAAGGAGTTTTAAAATGTACATAAAAATATCGTATGTGTAAAAGGAACATGATTAATTCCGAGAGTTTATTTAGTTTCATTGATATTATCCACGTTCAATTGTTAACTATGTTTGAGATAGGAAACCTGATTATAATCGACAAATATACGCGCGAGCGCGCTACTCGTATCACGCATAATTACCCATTCATTTGTGTTTCGCTGGGGATTGTTTGCTAACAACTGGTAGCATTCATGGGATCAGACGAATCTAAGGGAAAATTCGGCACACGCAAAATTGAACTGGTTCGCGTTAAATCTATATGACTTTAAATTCAGATTTCGTAACTGCAGTTATAAGCATCGATCGTAGAACGGTTCGAATATAATGTGATAATTTGAACAAATAACGCTTAACACAGTTATTCATATTCTAAAGTATTAATTAGACGGTTTAGTCGATCTGTAGTAACAATATATAAAATTGTTCGGATAATTAGCACCAGTGCTCCCTAACTTTTTATGCAATCAGCAGACCATGAATTTAAGGTATTTGTTAAACAACATAGCAACGAAATACTTTATTATTTGCGTTTACTACACACTTAATTAGCACTGTTTGCATCAACGTTGAAAACGTTCCGTTTATTTAGAAGAATTAACAAAATAATTTTACAGTTTGACAATTAATCGCACGTCATAACATTCTATCGTATTGTACGTACGTACGATGATTGCGAAGAATAGATTCACTGGTTAGATTTATCCGTAACTTTTTTATCAAAACATATCTCATCAAAAATAAACAAGTATGTTGAAAGTACTCTCGTATCTACTACTTAACGCACAGTTAATTAACAAATAAATCGTCCTGTCTGTATTTTAGCACCGTTCTGTGCATAGTTTACAAAGCATTTCTATTCACCGTCTGTAACATTAAAACAGCAACTTTTTCTCTCTTTCGACGAACAAACGCGTTCTACTTTGCAGTTGGGCATCGACGGCCTCCGGTGAAAACACTGGGATCTCCTACACATTAAAAGGAGCGTGCTGACTAAAAGGATTCCGCGGAAGTTGCTTGGAAGGAGGCGAACGTTTCGCCTCGACTGAAAAATGCATTCGCCATTCCGTTTGCACACGTAGAAAGGACACATTGTGTTTACGACTTTCCGTCTTGGATTCTATCGCATTTCCGCGCTGTGTTCGACTGCGAGAAGGCAGCTGCAGTTCACGCTGCATTCTGCCGTGAAAATTTCAGATGGTCTGCTCGACCATGTCGCGATTCGCATTTACAACCGTGCATTGCGCAACGGCTCTCCCTTAAAAACCGACTTACCTTTAGAAAGTGTCTTGCGAGTAAAACACATAGATAGGTGAAGCAGCAAGATTTCGGGAAAGAAAACGCTCGTTGAACATCTCGTTGTTCCTGACTGTTCGCCACTTTGCGGACTCTCGTCTTTGCGAATAAATAAATACGCCGTTTCCGTGGCGAACAGTCCGCGTGACTTTACTTGCAGATGTTTACCCCTTATTAAGGATTCCGCAACGCGCCGTACCGGCTTCGTTTACTTCGTACACCATCCTCGGTTGGAGCGAGAGCCAGTTTTCTTTTTCCCCGCACGCGGACGGAGTAAATATGAAGCTTCCTTTAATGCCCGGGCAAACGAAGCTTTAATGACGTTCAGCGGATGTTAAAGGGAATCTTAAATATTTGAATATCTTAAGAACACTTGCCATCTCTGGCTCAAACTCTAATTTTTGAAGCTTTTTAGAAACTTCCCAGTTCTCCTCACCGAGGCTACCTTTACAATTTATCCAAGTGCTTTGGTAAACCGTTTAAGAGGTAACCGGTAGGTCGAGGGCTCGTTTGTGAAGCATTTTGCCATGATTAAAAACGTATATTTTTAAAAATTCACAATTACTACACACTTTTATATATTTAGATTTTAGAAAATTCCTACTTTCTTCGATACTTGGTGCGTCTTATACTGACATTGATGGAACTGCGAAACTATTATTTGGAGTTTGTGAGAAAATAAAGAATCTCGCGAACTAATAAGCTCGTTTCGAAAATCTCAACTTCAACTTTCCAAACGTATAAACACTTCGAACTTTCCAAATAAGTTAATAAGTTTGTTTCTTTTAGCAAGAATGGTTAATCGACTAAATGTTATATCAATGGAGAAGTTTGAAGAAACTCTTTCAGTTGCTGATGCATCGAGTAATACCCCCAGGACTAACTTTGCGTAGGGAAATTTGGTTAGCGAGTTTGCTATACTCGATGTTTATTAAATGCCGTACCTGAACCATTTGCAAGTTACAATATTATTATATATTATATTATGTAACCAGCAACTAATAACGAAATTATTAACAGTACTTGTGTTTAAAATTACTGCAGCTAACTCGTCTCCGCTACCTTTAGTTCATTTACTTCTCTGCATGTGCTCGCGTGAAAAACTTGATGGCACCAGATAGTAAATCAATGCCCGAAATATTTCAGCCTTCCTGCATTACCATCCCAACCTTCCTAGCCATCGTGACACAAAGAAAATGTAGGTTTGCTATGCGGAACGTTGCCAAAAACTGAATTCGGTGGTTGCAGCTCGGTTAAATGGGTTTATGACACGTCAGTCTCTATTGGGGACGAGGAGGAAAACTAGTAGAAACGGTGTACGTAGCTCAGAATATAAATGTTTTCATCGTAACGTCGAGTTACGAACGTTCCATCAGGTTTTTAATCATATGTTATAATTAAATAATTATAGCTTTATATCTCAACAATGTTCGAACAAGGATATATCTAGAAGATTCTAGCTTATAGAGATTTACAACGTTATTTCGTGGACGAAGAGGTAAGCGCTTCTTGTTGGAAGCTGAAATCACCGAAGTGCTTTGGAGTTTGCGTAAATTACTCCAGATGTAGATTTTTATCTTTCATTAACTTTCTGATCGAAGAAGTTACATACATGTAGCAAATTTATAGCAGTAACAAATTGAGAAAATCTTAATGTTGGAAAGATCGTTTACTTTGTTAAAGACTAATAAATCTATCAAAAAGATCGTTATAAATTCACAAAGTCGCTACAGTAAGCTATGAATTTGTCAATTTGTTCATTCTAATAGTTCTAGCGTTACTCTCAGTGGACATGATTCCTACCGCCAACTTTCAAAAATAGACATTCCGATCTGACAATAAAATTTTTAAGAAGGGAAGAAACCATCGTAACTGAATAAATCCTCTTTTAAGTTTCGCAACATCTTGTTAAGTGGAGACTGATAAAGCGGAAGAGAGCGTTAGCATTGCATCAGGCTCGTGAAGCGCAATCTCTGTCAAAGTAAAAAGTACAACGCGAGAATTATCCGCGTCAGGAATCGCCTCTAATTTCACGTGTACTTCTCTTCGGCTATCGACGTTGGTTCCATAAATAGGGTTAAGCCACGCCTCTTTGCCGACGTTTCTATAAGGCCTTACCTCACGTTCTACGAAGCACGGTGAAGCGCTTTTACTCTTTAACTCGCGTTTTTACGAGGACCCGAACGTAATGGGCTTCGTAGCGTCTTTTTCTCGGCCTCACGGAAGTCCGATACGATGCGATGTCGCGATAGAAAATCGTCGATTCTTTCTCTTTTTTCATCATTCTTTAAGCTGAACAGGAGCCAACCGCTTCCTTTTCTTTCTTTTTCATCTTTCTTTCTCTGTTTCTTTTTCTACCTTCGCTTTTTCTGCACCATCTCATCCTTTAACAATATCCGCAAGTTCTTGATCGAGGATGTGACCCGAGCCGAAGATAATGTGTCCTTTAAATATGAAGTTTCGCTAAAGAAACAGCGAAGAGAATGCATATTACAAGCTTCGTATGAGCTCGATCATATTCTCCTTTTTGCGCTGTTACCTTCCCGTTTTTTATTTACCGTATCTGCCGATACGTGACGGATATATTGAACAGTCGAAGACTGTCTACGAAATTAGAAGAGGAACTTCATAGAAAAAAATTCGTAAGACAAAATGGAGAATTGAATAAATTGCATTGCAAGTTTCGGTTCTAGTTCTTTTAACTAGAAAATATTCTTGACAAATATACATATATCTACCATAAATATAGATATAGGTGTCTTTTTTTTTCAGAAACCTTGTCGATTAACGATGCCTCTCTGTCTTCGACCTTCGCGGTTTTCTTTAGTTCTTATTCAAGAATTTATTTTCTTAATTAGACGAGGGTTACATAATAGCTGAAAAGTTACTTTCGAGGCTACTCTCCGTTAAATATTTCATAATGTCCCATACCATTATCGTCCTCGCGTTTCTCCATACGTAATTCAAAGTAATTCGACGATATCAATCTCTGATGGTATCGGAAAGTATTTAATCGATGTTAATTATTCAGTCGCTTTAGCTGCATCCTTATTACCCAAAATTCCCTCATATATTCGATAAATCAAATTCATTTGTATCCTTTCTGATTATATGTATGTTTCTTAATGGATTCCATTGGAACTTATTCGACCGCGGTAAAGTACCATATGTTTATGTACTTAAGAAACCTTAACAACTAACTCACGAACGCAAACACGGAATACATGTTCGATTAATCGGCTTTGACGAGTGGTTCGCCTTCGCAGGCAAATATTTGACGCGTGCTAGACTAATAGCGCGCTTGCGAACACTTACGGGTTATAACGCGTGGTGCCAATATTGTCCGGTCAAACAGCAAAATATTCTGTAACATTTATTCAGGAACATCGACGAATGGTACGTATCGACGAATAGTCGTCCCCTTTCGCGTCCATCATATTTATGACGGCGATCTGTTCGAAAATTCGCGTGTGGACGAGTCGTGTATTTGACTGGGACCGGTAATAATGCACGATAAGCTAATATTGCATCGTCAAATAATAAAATATCCCAGATTGGTTTGCATAATGCGGTTTCACCGGTGATCGCGATTTCGATCGATGCAAGTCGATGCATGCGGACAATGCCATATCTATCACCATATATTGTTCGAAGGGAAGTTTATAACGCGCAGCTGATTTTTCTGCTATTTTAGGTTTTAGATTTTCCATTGGTATTTTTACCATATCTCGTTTTAGTTTCGTTCGTTTATAGCCAGGAAAACCTGTCATTTTTTTTTTATTTAAAAGTTTTGAGTTTTTTCCTGTACCTTAATACCAATTTACTCGTCGCAAACTCACGAACTTTCCAGGTCTGTACTAGCGTTTGGCCTTTTCCGTGAGTGACGTGTACGTTACGGCAATATCCTGAAACCAGTAATTACTGGCGGTCGTTGCCATTGTTTAAGAATTCAATCGATTCCTCGTTGATTAGCACTCAATCGTCTACCTGGAATAGGATTTTCGCGTATCATATCCTTGTGACAGAAAAACGAGCGTATAGGTTCGAGATTTTTCATACTTCGTCGCAATTCGTTTAACTAACACGTAGCACGTATCAAACCACCGTCGTAATAACGTCGCATAATCTCGACTCGTATTCATAGATCGATTAGTCCACGTTGTTATTTTAAAAGTTGCCAACGCCAAGCTGCTTGTGCGAAGTTCCGCAACGTATTCATCGAGTTCTCCGGGTGTTGATACGATTTTCATATATCGTTCAGAAAGCAAGTGGCATTTTATCAAACGCCGCGTCGTCCTGACACATCCAACCAGACACGTACACACGTCATTTTCTTCCCTCTGTGTCTGCGCTTCACACTCATCCCTTTGTTTAGCTGATTTATGGAGCGACGCGACTGTTGCAGGGACCGAGCTCGCGGTGAAAGTATTAGATGTCGGATCTACGAAATGATTCGATGAAATCTCAATTCGCGGCGAAATCTCTCTCTCTCTCTCTCTCTCTCTCGCTTCCTGATATTGCGTACCGATCGAACGTTGTTGTATCCATCGAGAAACGATCGAGAAACTGTACGCCAAGTCTCAGAAGACAGCCAATTTATTTCGAGAACGTAAAAATAAAAATAAAAATAAAAATATAGCTTTTGA
This sequence comes from Bombus pascuorum, assembly GCF_905332965.1. NCBI lineage: Eukaryota > Metazoa > Arthropoda > Insecta > Hymenoptera > Apidae > Bombus > Bombus pascuorum. The sequence continues at coordinate 33,511,118 of NC_083488.1, read as the reverse complement.
ATTGAATTTCAGGGACAATCGTTCGATGAATTCTTCGGTGTCTTGGAAATTTCGTCAGGATTTATGGATGTTGACAGGTGGAATAACTGAGACGATTAGAGAGTTACAATTACAAGGGTTTCACGTAACTTTCGCATTTTTACTCGTTGGTCGCGTAATAAGGAAATTTATTGTTTCACAACGTATTAGTTCTGGATTTGATGGAATAAGAATGCTGCCAGTATCCATAGATACTTAACGTTCTACAAACATATCCTTAAAATGATGAGCGATCCGAGTAACTACAAAAATGTTTGAAATGCAAACACTCTAACGTCGTTGATTTCGTTTAAAAGCTGGGCAGAATACTCGATTGGATTTCGAAATTAATTGTACGTCGAACCTAAAACACGCGATAACCGGAGAATGTGGAATCTAAAAAAAAAAGAAGGAATTAAAAAGATAAAAAAAAAAAAGAAAAAAAAAGCGATGAAATCCGCTCGTTCCTTCGTCGATCAAAATCGATCAAAATCAACGATGGTACGGTTCAGATATTCGCGCGTGGCATTTCATCGAAACTTGATAAATTGCCAGTCGTTAGCCGCGGCAAGATCGTTATCCCGACAGATATTATATGGAGCGAGACTTGGTGAAAATCGAGTACATGGCCTGCTCGACCAAAGTGGTATTTATAACCTTCCGCCAGGGTACTTTTCTATGTATGTACGCTTGCATCGAGCACGGTTATTGGAAATCAACCACCCTTTGCTGCATTTTTCTCCGCCTAAGCGTCGTGCTAGATTAGGAATTCGTTAGCCGTCGCTATAGGACGCGTTCACGTTAGGGCCATTTAGCAGGGAATTTTCCTCCTTACGTTTGAAGCGACAATTTGGGACATCGGAAGCTTCCTCGTTATCGATTATTTATTTATCGATGTTCCATTCATCGACATATATTTTAGATCATATATATTTCTTAAAAATATTGAATTAATTCAACTACCGATTGACTAGAAGAACTTCAAATGTCCAAAGGTTATGAAAAAACGAGACTGAAAATTTTATTTTCTTTGAAAAATATTATCGAACTTTCAAATATTTATAACGAATAATTCAATACTTTTGTAATTTAGTAAATTATTATGGTTTTATTCTTCTGACGTAATAAACACTATGGACTTCCTCTCACATATACGAGCGAACGATAGACTGATAAGCGATCGAATTATTGTCAGTGCAATCCAATCTAACAACCTTTTTACCGTTCTTTTTATCTAATGTCTTTGCGCTTATCGATAGTAAGCGTGAGATTATTTCCCTCTAACATAAATTATCGAGCTCATCCTTCAAAGCAAGTTTTTCAAATGAAATACATGGAAAATGGACAAACGAGCTAATAAGAATGGAAGTTCGAAATGGCTGTGTAAACAGCTAACTACGGAGCAAACGCTGTCGATAGTCGGAGAGAGTAATTAGTGGCTATCGATTTGATTATTATTACTCATTTTTCGTTCTTCGTATTAATTATGCAAGCATTCCTCGAGTCTTCTCTTTCGCAAATATAAAAGTATAGTTTTGCAGAGTTTTTAATTAACCACCGCATTTGTAGGCTCGTATTTTCTCTTTTTACCTTTTCTACGATTTCTCTATACTTCTTTTCAATTATACACAGCATATCTGTCGATCCGATGAAAACTGAATAAAAACTGAATTCATAATAATGTCTCTGAGTTTTAATAACTTTCCATCACGAATTCTATTTATATTTTAATAAATAAATGAAGCGATATCGAAGTTTATTTAACCATATTAAAGAAACGAAACGCTTACTCGTTTACGGTTCACGAATCATGATACGATGTTTCCAGTACCATCCTGTATAACCTACTTCGAGTTCTGCTTTGCAACTTTGTTCAAATTCTACTCGAACCGGTGCTATTGAAATGTGATTCTGGCAGAGGAGAATTAATGGTGTAAAAGAAAAGGAAATCCGAGGATCGGAAGTTCAGAAGCGATGTTTGCGTTTATTTCACCTTACGTGTGCTAATATTTGGTTAAACAACGATACTACATTGAATGACTAATAGTACTCATACTTTTGTATTATTGTCTTAAAATAACCACGTTACTGTAATAAATTACGATGCGGAGAATACCAAGCTGCGTTAAGGGAGAGATTAAAAGAGACTGCGCGATATACACCACTCATAAATTTCGCCGACCAGTCATTGTACGTTGGAGCTGTGTAATTTATAGCTTGCACCGTCAAACTTTTCTCGATGCTTGCATTCTTCCAGAAATGCTAACCGATCGTCGCTTTCGTGGACCACCTCGTTCTTTGCAATTTCTTCCTCTTTGCTTAAGTCGAACTTTAGAAACAGCATAATTTTATATTAGATTTACAATTATCAAAATGATCTTTAATGGAGAATTCATGTAAATATCTGACGTGATAAAAACTGTTAAATATAACTTGATTAAAAATAATGGATAAATACCGTTACGATAGTTTTTATTCGAAGATCTACCTTTATATAACATCGTTCCTGCTTTCAAATTATTTTTGTTTATGAAACGTACTAAGTTTCACTTTGGAACATTACGCGTCAAATTTTACGAGAATTTTGGAAACAGTAATATTTAGTTTATCCTATCCAGTTGGATTATCCGTTTGGCTTCTGAAAGATTAAAAATTGATCCTGATTAAGAAACTTTTAAAAAATAGAGTCGATCAGTTTAGCTATCGAGTGGTTCATTATAATTAAATATAACCTCGATTGACCTAGATTAATAGTTTTCGTTCACAATTATCCATTGTACCGTGCTTTAAACTACTCTGCATCGGTCTCGCATAGATGAAACCTAACTGACTAAGGCTACTTGTAGAATTTCTTTCGACAAGTGAAATAAATAAATAAAGTTTACACTAGACAAATAAATCCTATTGACTAGATTAATAGTTTTCGTTTACAATTATCAATTATACCGTGCTTTAAACTACTCTGCGTCTCCCATAGATGAAACCTAACTGACTAAGGCTACTTGTAGAATTACTTTCGATAAGTGAAATAAATAAATAAAGTTTACACTAGACAAATAAATCCTATAGACTAGATTAATAGTTTTCGTTCACAATTATCCATTATACCGTGCTTTAAATTACTCTGCGTCTCGCATAGATGAAACCTAACTGACTAAGGCTACTTGTAGAATTACTTTCGACAAATAAAATAAATAAATAAAGTTTACACTAGACAAATAAATCCTATAGACTAGATTAATAGTTTTCGTTCACAATTATCCATTGCACCGTGCTTTAAACTACTCTGCATCGGTCTCGCATAGATGAAACCTAATTGACTAAGCCTACTTGTAGAATTACTTTCGACAAGTGAAATAAATAAATAAAGTTTACACTAGACAAATAAATCCTATTGACTAGATTAATAGTTTTCGTTTACAATTATCAATTATACCGTGCTTTAAACTACTCTGCGTCTCCCATAGATGAAACCTAACTGACTAAGCCTACTTGTAGAATTACTTTCGACAAGTGAAATAAATAAATAAAGTTTACACTAGACAAATAAATCCTATTGACTAGATTAATAGTCTTCGTTTACAATTATCAATTGTACCGCGCTTTAAACTACTCTGCATCGGTCTCGCATAGATGAAACCTAACTGACTAAGGCTACTTGTAGAATTACTTTCGACAAGTGAAATAAATAAATAAAGTTTACGCTAGACAAATAAATCCTATAGACTAGATTAATAGTTTTCGTTCACAATTATCCATTGTACCGTGCTTTAAACTACTCTACATCGATCTCCCATAGATGAAACCTAACTGACTAAGGCTACTTGCAGAATTACTTTCTACAAGTGAAATAAATAAATAAAGTTTACACTAGACAAATAAATCCTATAGACTTATTATTCCTGTTATCATCGTTAATTCACAGTCCTACAGTAATACCTTGCACAATCGTTGCAACCAATATTTAGCCGTGTTTTAAAACGAGCCAAATTAAATCCACAAGTCGTTTAATCAATCAACGCCGTCGTTTCATTGCAGTACAGACAACAGTCAGAAAGAGGATACGACCACAGGTCCCTGTTGCACTTTGCGTGCCAGTTACCGGTCGGCCTTCGATATTCGTATTTTCCATCAAAGGGTTGGCACTCGTCGATCTAATTAGCGGATTAAATCCGGCTGCAAACGGCGGCAATTCGCGCGGTTCGAAAATTCACGCTGTCCCAGTGATTTTTGATTACGCACCGGCGCCGCGCGATAACGTGCGGCCGCGCGTTCAACCGAGGTCGCGGGTGAAATCGTTCGAAAGAATTTATTTCGCGCGGCCGGCCGTGCGTTCCACGTTCATTCCGGCTATCGCGACGGCGCGATAATCGTGGCCCTGTAATAACAATCGCCACGCCACCATACCATCCCTCCGCCCCCGTAACGACATTTTCGGTTATTCGTTGAATTTCCAACATCGCCAGCTGCACCGCTCGCTATCTCATCTTCCCGTGGACCGCGAGCTTGCATGTACACCATTGTACACGCGCGAGGACGAGTCAATGCTGCTGTAAATACCAGCACGGACAGCCTGGAAACCAGTTAACCCAAAAAATTCTATTTCTCCCTTTCGACGGCTGGAGAGAAACAATTATTAACATTTTTGACATATTTACACGGCGACGTTGCTTCGCCCTAGTATTTTTTGAGTTAGCTGCGTGTGCATATGTTGCGCGTACACGTTTACGGTACACACTTTCGTTCATAAGTATCGAGACACCTGATTTCATAGGAAATACGATAATTAAATACGAAGAGAACGATCAATCGATCGGGATTTTATGTTCGGGCAGGATTGAGATACGTGAAAAATAAAAATTGGTCAAAGCTGTTCGAGAAGATTACGGTACGTAATATAGTAAATTATAGTAATTATGGGGGTGGCATTTGATATCGTTCAAAGTGACCAATCTTATAATAAGATGATATTCGTATAATACTGAAACTAAAGATAATCTATAGGACTACATTGCTTGTATACTGTTGTGTACGATACATTTAATGTGTTCATTTAATTATATGTGTGTCCAAATCGACTGTCTCTCTTCATCTTGTATCAATACAAAGATCTAGTCAAAATTAAATTGTTTATATCATAAATATACGAAAGCTTTCTTCAGAGATGAGTAAATGTTCATTTCAATTTCTAATATTCACGTCGAGAAACTCGTAAAAAATAATCATCAAAACAGTCGTTATTCGTATTCAGACATTGGCGAAGATCATGTATCTTCCATATCATCCTCGAAACGATGCACACTAATTGGCAAAATGAAGAGGAAAAACGACCGAGAAATCGGAAAAACTGGTGGACGAGGAATCAGTCTAGCAACACGCCTAATTTAGGAGCGACGGCTCGTCTCCAGTTTGGGTATTGTCATGAACCAGAGGTCCGCGAAGGAAGCGAGAACGGAGCAACGAAGAGAGCAACACACGAATTGGTTTCGTCGCTTCATTTTTCACGCCGACCTGGCCTGGGAAAATAAACCGTCGCGTCGCAGCGCAGCCCGGCCGAATGTCATTCACAATGCGTCCCGGCCTCCACAATGCTCGCCATTTTGGCAAGTCACCCATTTCAATCAACCGAGCGGGCGATGAATGCTTCTAGCTGTCACGTTATCGCGCGCCGATCTTCGAAACAAGTATTTGACCGTGCCTTGGTAGAATTTGCTGGAAGAAAGAAGATAACGAACGAAAATTCGAACAACCACGGCGACAATAACATCGACCAAGAGAAAACGAAATAGAAAAAGTGACAAAGAATCGTAAGTGAATGCCGGAAGGTCGTGTTAAGCGATGAGTTTGAATATCGTAGAGAGATGAGAAAGTGGCTAGCGAGAAGACACGGGACCAGAGGAAGTACGTAGATAACGCTGTCTATCGTTCATCGTCACGCATTTCTCCGTGGTCTTCTTTGTATACGAGACACTTTTCGCCAATACGCATGCGTATCTTTATATTTGTATCGGGTCTATTAGAAATAATCAATCAGATTCGCATTCATTTGCCTAGTCATCTTCTCGTCTCTGCATATACATATGTACGTCGCAAACAGCTTCGAACTTTGACCGATTACAAATTTTCTGTATTCTGTAGGTATCGTTCCATTGGTACTATCAGCTTCTATTTTGCATTTTAAATTTCTACAGCAACATCAAACGATTATTTCGCTGAATGTTATAATCGGTAATTTAATATAATAAGATAGAATATATAATAATAATATAATAATAATATAATAAGAAGAATCATATACATTATGAGTAGATTTTTGTTACGTACCGGATCATCGCGTTTCCTCTTGTGGCTTCCATATTGAAATTGGTCGCATCGTTAACGACGACTCGTGAAAACCGAAAGAAAAAATTGAGTTGAATTTCGATTTGCCGCCGTTCTTCTCGTCGGTAAGCAACAATTTGCGCTGAACGAAAGGATGGAGAAATTTATGCTCCTTTTGTGAGCGTGGGAACGCTTACGTATCGCGGAGAAAAAGCATATTCTTTGTTTCCTTGCACGAACGTGACTCGTTGCGAGGTTAGGTTAGGTCTGCGCTGTGATAAATCCCTTTTCCGCATGGAACGGCGAAGGATTCCTTTCTACGTATTTGGCGCTTCTGAAATAAAAGGGTCATTCAAATTTTGTTTTTCCCTTTGCCCGGTTGTAATCCGCGCAAATTGCACGCTCGTTGCTGCAAACGGTTTTGACAAGTTATATGTATTTTCGTAGAAATGATTCCTCCTCTTTCTTTTTTACATATTTGCTTTTTCGTATTTGCGAAGAACCTCTTTTGATAAAATGATTTTCTGAATAAGGTTACGAGGTTGTGACATTAAGCGTGCTGTAGATTTGAATATTCTTACTTCAGAGTTACGCGATTTTTATAATTATTTTATATGCTTGTAGAATATTAAAAGGTTGGAAGACATATTAAGTCATAAAGATTTAATAAATGGACGAGACTGATTACGAAGAGAAATTTCAAAATCTCGTTGGTTTCTGAATTCAAACGATGGAAAATCAAGCATTAACCGATGCGAATCTGGCAACTCGCTTCACTGAAATATCCTTTCAAGTAGTTATACTTTTTCTCGCTATTTAAATCGTTTGACATCAAGCCGCTTCGATTTAGGTAACTCGACTAACCTCTGAACGAGGCTCGAAAGATCGAAGTAAGATGTCTGACCACATCGTGATACATCGTCATATTCTACTGTCAACGAAGAATTCCAACGTTATCCTATGCACATATAAAATTCATTCTGTTTATTTAGAATCTCAGTGTTTGCAAATCTTCATTTGTAGTAATTGACATTTAAAAACCTTACGTCGGAAGAGCGTATCAATTCCAACGAGCAATGGGACGAGTGAACAACTTCTTAAATTACTATCTTCCTAATAATGACAACGCTAATAAAATTCACGATCAGAACATTCTGTGACATGCTGCTACCTTCGATTCGACAAATTATTTGCAAAATAGGAAGGCCGAGAGTTCAAAGGAGCACGCGAGAAGTAAAAGAAGACACGAAAGAAGAGACGAGCGTTGGATAGAGAGCAAAAGTAGGTAAAAGAGAGTCGAAAAGACAGCGTTTGAAGAGGAAGGAAAAAACGTTTATCGAGCGTGAGCCACGTCGTATCCGGCCGTACGAATCGGAGGTTGCTCGATTCATTTCCGTGCCTTTGGCTCGTCGTTCCATCGGAAATAATTACCCTGTCTGTAATCGACGGCCACCGCTGATCATCCTCGGTTCGTTCGTCGGTGAAGAACTTCTCTTTTTAATTTTTTTTTCTCCATGGCAGGATAAGATCGAGCTTTCAGAGATGGGAATAATGCGACTCCGTTGGAATCGTATAGCAACGGGGCGGAATTGTTTCCGTGACCAGGGCCTGCCCTACCCAGTCTGATTCTTGGCAAGCATTGTTGATGAGGATGAACGATGAAATGGCTCGCCGTGGTCTGCTGGTCTGCCCGTAGTATGGAGTCGTGTGGTTGATGAATTGGCGCTGCGCAAACCGCCTTCTACCCTCCCCTATTCTACTCTTCCACCACCTCTTCTTCGTCCTGCGTTTGGTCCTCCTCTCGTTTCTCCCTGGTCTCGCCGCCTCTCGCGCATTTTCTCTTTCTTTGACTAACCTTGCCGCTCCTCCCTCCCATCGCCATCTTTTCTCTTTTGCCCTGCCCTCTCATCCCCCCATCGCTATTATATCTATTCTTTCTTCCATTATAATTCTTCCGGAGGATGTTCCTGGCTACGTCTCGATCCTCCGCCGTTACTTTTATAATTGTTTTCAACGGGTATCTTTCACGTTTCTTTTTCCCTTTACACGCAGCCTCGCTTCATCGAGCTTTACACTTTCTTACGGGAGCACTTCGCTTAGAGTCTGGAACATGAAACCAGCTTTTTCTCACTGCGGTATCCTAACGATCGAAATCCTGTCTATATCCTACGTCGTTCTGTTTCGATGAACGACCAAACATCCGAAGATCACGATACACACACTCGTAAGAATCTATATACGTATTGGACCGCTTTGACGCATCGAAGTTGTCAGAACACTAGATCGCACGAATTCGCGTCCACTGCGACGGAAGCCTCGGAAACACAAACTGTGAGCCAGATAAAAAGTTGGTCGGTTGATTCATCGATACGAGTATATTTCTAGCGTAAAACTAAATAGTTTCCAACTGGAAAAATTAGCCTCGAACGATATATTTTTCTGCATGAACATTTTTCATCGGTCGGATGTCCAAAGTCGACCCTATAAATATCCCTCCACAAATGTATTTTGTGACATTCCGTAGACCTTCTGTCGCGCTATGGTCGGATTCATTTTGACCTATATAAAAACACCATATATTAAGATAATTTACGACAGTTGGCATATTTATCTTCTCTATCTTCTCTACCCAGTACGTCTTTCTCTTACGTGTGCAAGTACTTCTTCCCACACGCGTATTCTTTTCACGACCTGTGTGAAATTTCACAGTGCCAAGTAATAGTTTTCTTAAATAAAATATCCTTTCCGCTCATTCGAATAGAATTTATATTATGAAATTTGCATCAGAGAGAGGCAAATTGATCCTTTTGGTTCATGGAAATTGAATGCCGCCACTCTACCGGCTGAAAAGGAGCACCGTGAGAGCTTCCACGCGTCTCTATAGTCATTCGATTGTGCCGCATGCTTTCCATACATCTCGTTCGTCGCGACGTTTATGATCATAGCCTCTTTTGCGGGACACTTTCGAGGACACTGCGTGATACGGTTATCCTTTGGTGGAGACCAAGCAGGGAAATGGTTTAATGACATCTAATAATCGGAGAGCTGGCTGGTAACAGCGCACCCCTAAAGTCGCCGGAATTAAGGGTTGCCGCGCGTTTCGGAGGTGAGAATTGATGGTTGCAAATTTTGACGGTACACAAGCTCCCCTCACTGAATTAGTTACCCCAATATGTACTCTGCCTTTGTGAACACGCTTCTGTTATTTTTTATGGTCGTCGCACCTGAATTTTCATTGTTTTGCGAGTTTTCGTTCATTTCTCTTTTTCTTTCAGCCTGCTGCCACTCTCAATTTTACACGCTCGCTGCCGAAAGTATCAATTTTTCCTAAATTGATACGAAATTCGAACTTGGAATATGCTTCCGTAAAAAAATTTTGTGCAAGCTTCGTCTGAACTCTTGTTATCTTACGACACTCCTTTGTATGGTTTTTAGCGGGAATAGCGTTTTGTGGTTGGAGATTGGTCTAGAAAAGTAAGTTTGCTTGGAAATTGATTGTTCTTTGGTAGAGTCTGATTACGGAAGTCCAAGTCAATTTGGCCTAACATCTTCTTATTTTATGTGCTTTTACGATTTAACCTTCCTTTAGAAAAATCTGTACCTAAATCAAGTCTGATTTATGTATATTTTGTCTGATATTTTAATGGTATAGCGTAATTACAATTTAGTAAAGTCACATTCCCTATTGTCAAATAACTAGCGTTTAGCAAAGTCATAAGCTAAAATTATTTATTTGTGTTTTATATATTTAGGTTGCAAAAATTGCATTAAAAATTCCTCTGTCTTCCCATAATCTAATTATCTTTCATCGTCTCTTAACTACTTTTGTTACGAATAACGTTTTCCTACACCTTCATATCAAGTAATTGTTTGCTAAGAAGCGAATATACCATATTTTTATCAAACATAGCCAACAAGTAAATTGTTTCTGTTATTGACAATTTCGGACTCGTGTAGATGTTATTCGTCCTTAGTGCGATTCTTTGAAAAGCGACAGACAAGTTCGACAATTTTATGCAAATTGCATATCGCGATCCTTCGTCTTGGAAAAAAAAGTTGCTGAAACTTTTCCGTCGGTTTCTCATTAAAACTTGTCTATTCACCGATGAAAAATGAAATTTCGTAGGGTAATTTAGCCAACGCGTAGGGTAATTTTCCCCGTGTGCCACAGAGAACGCCGATAAATTACGCTTTAATCAAATCACCCGTATCTTGGAAGTTCGTACAACAGGTGAATGCTAATCCAACCGAACAACATTATACATCTGATTAAACAGAGTTTCGGAGAATCGATACGTTTCAACGCGATTATTCCATAACGACAATGTTTTTTTTGTATCGGATCGTCGCCCAACGAACGATATTTCCACACTGCGAAATTCAACTTCCCTCGACACTTTAATTAACTTTCGTCCAGGGCAACACGTGCGTGCTTATAAATAACTGAAACGCGACCAGCAACGAAATTTTTAGAAAATTTTCACGTCGAGTTATACGCTATATTCCCTTTTTCAGCCTTTTCGTTCGCGACCTTTCACATGGATAAACTTTCAAAGGATTTATCATAGCGAGATATCCGGCGGGCAAGATTTGCTACACACGCCGAGCGCCGTTCAGAATCTCGCAAAAATTTGCCGGTTCGCGTTGGATATTTTGAAAATATTTTTTGGACGTGCAGCAGGAACAACGTTTGAAAATATTATCTTTCTGTTTTGGGGCAGTTGGTGCGCACAGAAATTGTACCCGACGTTGTGATCGAATGGAAAGGCCGACACGTTTCGAAAATGGCAAGAACATGAAAACTTGACGCGGTTTACGTTTTTATTCCTTTTTTTGTTTTGTTTTTTCTTTTTTTATTTTCAGAAAAAAAGTTTCCTCCAAGCTTCTACAGCGCGATTGGTTCGCTTCGTGCGAGGTCAGCGTGTTTGTAACGATTAATCTATACTTGATCTAAACTCTCGTTAATGTCCTTACGAACTTTGATATCTCGAGAAAATACATCTTCTAGAAGCATAGAAACGCGAAAAGAAGAATGAGAAGATGTCTCATTAATATTAAGTCGTGAATAGGGTCGGAAGTTAGAAAGAGAGGCAGGAGCAGAAAATTATATGCATCTTTTATTCGTTATTTTAACGAATCAATCTCTTTTCATGCGTCTCCGAACGTCTGCTCATGAATATTTTTATTTTATACAAAGCGTACGAGATATTTCATTAATAAAGATTGATACTTTTTATCGAGATATGTATAATTACATGTGCTAGATTAGGTTAGATGCGTAGTAGTACTACTTGTGTGTGAGTATCAGTGCGTGGAGGCGTGTGTGCGCGCGGCGTCTCGAAAACAGATGAATGTAAACTGTTCAATCGGTTAACTGTCGGGTATGGAAGAAAGTGCTGAGACGCGTGCAAGTGTGTATCGATGAATGTCATTGGAATCATTTATAAAATAAATGTGTAACTGTTCCAATATAAATTCCAAGTGTAAATTTAGTGTCCATACACCATTATCTCGGCTATTAAGATCCAAAGTTCTCAACACTTTTTCTTGAACATTGATTAGAAGCTAGTTAATGATAACATTCGCTACGATTCTCTTTCTTAAATATCCTTAACAATGATTTGTTGAACTTTCTTTTTTCGTGGAGGAAACCTTCATAGGCGCCCCGCGCCCTCTTGGGAGAGGGTAGTGTCGGATTCGTACCGGCTAAAACCTCCACGGTGATCATCCCGACGTTTGGTAAAGGTGCCTCGGGTTCTCTTGCGAATTACTACCGGGGGGCACCCCTCGTCGTCTTCTCCCTGTAGGTTGAGGGAGGCATCCTGTCTGAGTGGGGCCGCTAGTGGGGACCACACCCCCTAGCGCCGCGTTCCTTGGTCATGTCGTTGTATGAAGTCTCTTCGTCGCGGCGCAATGATTTGTCGAACTGCTAATCGTTCACGCAATATCGGTGATTGGAATCTTTCAGCATCAGTCAATCGATATTAAAATAATCAAAGTTAGTTTCCATTCGCTGGTTCCGAATCCCAAATTCGAAGTAAAAAATTGTTAATTAGTTAACCAAAGATATTAGGAACGGTAGACGATTGATCGAATTTCCAAGTTAACGATCACAGTATATAAATATAATGAAATTCAACTTCGATTCAAATTGAATTTAAATTGAAATTTGTATAATAATTGCGAGTCTCTAGCAACCGTTTAATATGAATAAAATTGGTTTTTGTTTGATTTTTAAGGTATTAATAATGCCACACATACGCATTATTGCATATTAATTTTCACGTTAATTTTTGACTCGTTTACGATCTAATTCACTGGGACACATTTTGAAATTCGCATTTTATTAAAAATACAATCAGAAGGTTTTGTATATGCCACGTTATCACATGGAACTGTCAAACGCATCGAATCACTTTTTTAGCAGCAAGATCGAGTGACGTTTGTTTAACCGGGAAATAACAGCACAATTGAGGACTGAAAATGAAAACGCCTTTACAAAACGAGCAATTCAATTTTTCTGATGCGCTCGTTTATTATTCGACGACCCTGCACGCGATTGGCAGAAACCTCCTCTGTAATCGCTGAATTTATCGAAAAAAATTTATTTTGTTCACGCCACGAATAATCACACAATTGACAGGTATAATTCTCGCTTTGCGTGATTTTTCTTTGTTTAATATGACTTGTCTTCCGTCAAACAAATGCAGCTGTTGAAGCATTAACTAAGATTTATTATTTACCGTTGTAAACGAGTATTCAATGTAATGGAAACATTTGTCTGAACTCTATCTTTTTCTCACGAAAGTTTAGTTACAGGGCGATTCAACGAAGTCTTGCTAATTGAATTTCGTTAATCGTACCATCGCTTTCTCGAACTACAGTAAAACTTCGTTTATCCCAAAAAAATTCCATTTATTGCGATGAAACTACAGTTAGTATACTTTACGACAAATCGCATATTTTTTTTAATTTTCAATTTTTATAAAACCAGGCTCTGAAAATTGTAATACATTATTCCGTGCAATTTATCAGTAAGTATAACAATCTTTATCAAAGAAGGCTTCAAATCTTCTAAGTTCTTAAAGACGAATCCTAAAGAATTTTGTAGTGTTGTACTGTTATTAATAGCAAATGTATGACACGTATAAAATCTAATAACTGCCATGTATTTCAAGCCTGGAACGAATACCATGCTATTTCTTGTAAGAGCAATAAAATATTCCAAGCAATGTATCAATAAATATAACAATCTTTATCAAAGAAGGCTCCAAATCTTCCAAGATCTTAAAAACGAATCCTAAAGAATTTTGTAGTGTTGTACTGTTATTAATAACAAATGTATGACACGTATAAAATCTAATAACTACCACGTATTTCAAGCATGGAACGAATACCATGCTATTTCTTGTAAGAGCAATAAAGTATTCCAAACAATTTATCAATAAGTATAACAATCTTTACCAAAGAAGGCTCCAAATCTTCCAAGATCTTAAAAATGGATCCTAAAGAATTTTGTAGTTGTTGTACTGTTATTAATAGCAAATGTATGACACGTATAAAATCTAATAACTACCACGTATTTCAAGCCTGGAACGAATACCATGCTATTTCTTGTAAGAGCAATAAAATATTCCAAGCAATGTATCAATAAATATAACAATCTTTCCCAAAGAAGACTTCAAATCTTCCAAGATCTTAAAAACGAATCCTAAAGAATTTTGTAGTGTTGTACTGTTATTAATTGCAAATGTATGACACGTATAAAATCTAATAACTGCCATGTATTTCAAGCCTGGGACGAATACCATGCTATTTCTTGTAAGAGCAATAAAATATTCCAAGCAATGTATCAATAAATATAACAATCTTTATCAAAGAAGGCTCCAAATCTTCCAAGATCTTAAAAACGAATCCTAAAGAATTTTGTAGTGTTGTACTGTTATTAATAGAAAATGTATGACACGTATAAAATCTAATAACTACCACGTATTTCAAGCCTGGAACGAATATCATGCTATTTCTTGTAAGAGCAATAAAATATTCCAAGCAATGTATCAATAAATATAACAATCTTTCCCAAAGAAGACTTCAAATCTTCCAAGATCTTAAAAACGAATCCTAAAGAATTTTGTAGTTGTTGTACTGTTATTAATAACAAATGTATGACACGTATAAAATCTAATAACTACCATGTATTTCAAGCCTGGAACGAATATCATGCTATTTCTTGTAAGAGCAATGAAATATTCCAAGCAATTTATCAATAAGTATAACAATCTTTATCAAAGAAGGCTTAAAATCTTTTAAGATCTTAAAAACGAATCCTAAAGAATTTTGTAGTTGTTGTACTGTTATTAATAGCAAATATATGACACGTATAAAATCTAACAACTACCATGTATTTCAAGCCTGGAACGAATATCATGCTATTTCTTGTAAGAGCAATAAAACATTCCAAGCAATTTATCAATAAGTATAACAATCTTTATCAGAGAAGGCTTAAAATCTTCTAAGATCTTAAAAAGGAATCCTAAAGAATTTTGTAGTTGTTGTACTGTTATTAATAGCAAATGTATGACACGTATAAAATCTAATAACTACCATGTATTTCAAGCCTGGAATTAATACCATGCTATTTCTTGTAAGAGCAATAAAATATTCCAAGCAATGTATCAATAAATATAACAATCTTTCCCAAAGAAGACTTCAAATCTTCCAAGATCTTAAAAACGAATCCTAAAGAATTTTGTAGTGTTGTACTGTTATTAATAGCAAATGTATGACACGTATAAAATCTAATAACTACCACGTATTTCAAGCCTGGAACGAATATCATGCTATTTCTTGTAAGAGCAATAAAATATTCCAAGCTATAACGTTCGAAAACGCTACTTTGTTTCGTATACATTACCTGCGCAAGTAGCGTGCAATTTGTTCCTCTAAGGAAGACATATGACGACATTGTTAAAAGACGTGCCAGGGATACAACGGTATTTTCATCGTACAAAATGGTAGACGGCCATTAGCAAAGCAGTGTCAATAAAATGGGAGACGTAACGTTATACGTTTGGATTTACTGGCCTGGTTCCGATAAAGACAAACGCGGTTCGATACAATTTATTGGTCGTACGTGTTTCTTCATGCCGGGCCGAGTCGAAATTTGCAGCTGCTTCGTATAATATCTCCTGGAGACTTTAAGCACGTAAGCCGAATAAATCTCCGCGTTTGATACGTCAGAAGAGCGCTTGATACTCGATACGAAGTCTCGTCGTTCTCGTTCAAAGTTGCGCGTTCATGAGCTGTGTAACGGTAGTAGCTGTTGCAGCAACGCTGGAATAATTATCAGGATCTCCGGGGCTAGCTGTATCCCATTTTATCTGTTTCGCTTCCAGTGGTTCCGTGAAGTTCGTGTTATTCAGCTAGTTACATTTCGAATAGAGATTCGTTTCAAAAGATCTCTTCCGAAGAAATCAAATTTAATTAGAAAGGTAAAGACGTGGGAATAGCTGATAACGAGAACGTCTACCGTGAACCATCCTTTGTAATATTAGGCCAGCGTATTTAATTACCAAGTACCTGCGTCCATTTACGAAATAACCAAGATCCTATGAACTTTAGAATTTATTAATTTAACAGTAATTTACGGATTTTCATACGATTTAAGAGAAATAGATTATGAATCCAATATGTGGTGTTATAAAATTTATAATCCTCTGCACGTATTTTGAAAATGATTCTAAGGGGAAATACATGTACGGTTTATTGTTACTCGTATATTCAACGTTTTACGTATCAGCGTAATATTTTGGCCCATTTTTCCCCGGGTTTAAGAAAGTAACATTAACTCAAAAGCCGTATTTTTGAAAGCAACTTCCTTTCTATCTTAACCGCGCAACTATAAAATTCATAGTACCCAGTCGACTCGCGTAAAATCGAACGTCTGGTTAAAAAAGCTTCCCATAACCGACCAAAACCTTCTCCGCTTCGTATAAAACTTAAGATTTACAAGTGCGCCAACAAAACATTTCGAGCGTCCAGCACCGAGAGAAGATTCGGTAATAAAAACAACATTTTTATCGTGCGAATAATTTTAAGCTATTTCAGTGTATCCTTTACCATCGCGTCATTTACAAATATCGTTAAATCGAATCGTGAAAATGAAATTTTCATTTCCTTTTTTCTTACTCTATTTCTCTATCCTCGCTAATCGATTTTCATTCTAAAGATCCTTCAAATTCAATATAATTCTAATCTGTCTCAAGGACAGAGTACAAATTTTTCATTTTCAATTTCAATTTCAAATTTTAAATTCAAAATTTACTAAAATACGTTTATTGAGATTTTCTGTGCTAGACTAGATTGGCCGCGTAGTAGTGACACACGTATGTGAATATGAGTGTGTGGAAGTATATGTGTGCGCGGCACATCTCGAAAAACAGATGAATATAACTGTTCCGTTGGCAGTATGGTATGGAAAATAGCGAGACAAAGAGAGTGCTGAGACGCGTGCAAATGTACATCGACGAAGATCCTGGCAATCCTTTATTAAATAAATCTAAAACTACTTTAATACGAATTCCAAGTGTAACCTTAGTGTTCCTTTACTTTTATTTCGGCAATTAAAATCCACAATTCTCAAAAATGTTAAATGCGCTTTAGAACATTGTTCGAGGTTTCTATTCAATCGTTTCTCACTGATTATTATACTGGCCTATGCCTGTGTCCTATTCACCGATAAATCGAGACACTAAAGAGATAATAATTTGTACGATCGCGTATTGTTCCGCGTTCCGGTACCTGTGACGTTCGCGTACATACGTGCGCGACGTTCATTACGATCCTGTCTGACTTATCGCGATGACACATTGTGAGAAGTTCTGACAAATATTCATCTCACCGGGTACAGAAGCACGATTCGGGACTTCCGGCAGCCGCTAAAAGCAATCCCTTCGAGATTCGCGAGCGAGAACATTCCGACTGCATTTGCAGCGTTGATTAAAGACTTCTCTCTGTTTAATGTAATTTGGTAGTTTCGTGTTCCAACGGTGACAGCGTCGGCGACGATTTTGACGCGTCACGTTGCTTCCCTATTATTTGTTAGTTTTGCCACGGCGTTTGTTATTTATTATTGGGCCGCGTTAAAATCGATTCCGGCTAACGAGCAAATTATACAGATTACGCGTGAGTTGGAGAAATCCCTGGGCTTGCAGGAATTATTGTTTTAAATTTATGGTCATTAGGTTCGCTAATGGGACGAGATTACGCTTGTAATCGCGTTAGGGATTTCTGACATTGAACTCTACGAGTGGAAATACGTCGATTTTGAACTTTTTGAAGATATTATTCGAGTAAAAGAATATTCTTACATCTCAACGTTGATATTACACTAGGGATGTTATCTGCTGGCCCGGTGTGTCGCCTCAGCGGTTCCCAGGCACCCCTCGATCGCAAGAGGGACGGTCATCGTGGAGGTTTTAGGCGGTTGGAGTCCGACACTACCACGTCACTCTTCCGCCTAGAAGCGGCGGGCGTCCGTACGGATTTCCTCCACGAAAAAAAAAAAGAAATATATAAATATAAAATATATTATCTGTAAAGTTGAAGCACTTTCAGAATTTGTAGCTACTTTGATCTCAATTTTTCACGATCGCATCGTTTATGCACAAGGGTTTGGACCTTAAATTTTGTTGGTCGTCGTGTATTCAAATTTCTTAGAAATCTGTGTCGATCAGTTTTCACGATCCTTAACTTCGAAAATCGTATCTTTTAAATTTTGACTACGTGTTAACGAAATGTTAACGAATCGGTTGAACAAACTTCGGATTAAAATCCAATGGAAATTCATCGAACAATCCTACAAAAGACTGTCAGGCGAACTGGAACGATTTTCCAGGAACTCTGAATCCATTGCTTCCGATCCTGGGTAGATATCGGATTGTAGATGCGTCGCAAGAGTTCGCATTAACGTCACGTGTAATTTTGAGATTCTTTTTTATCTTAATTGACTTAGGCGACGAAAACTATCAATACTACCTTTAATGAAATGAAAATTAATTTAAGATGAAGCAAGTTAAGTCGACTCCGATTTATACTACCGTGATCACGCATGGATTCAGTGATGTCATTCAACGAAGAATAAAATCGGTAGGTAGCAATTTATAAATGAACGTTTAATTCATTAAACGAACCACAACTGGACGTTGGTATCTAATACTCGATAGTCCTACCATTCTACAGTGTAGTATCACGTAAACTCGAGAAAAACAAGTTTATCGTTCGGTTCACGAGATTTGCTCGTCGAGGAGAAGCGATCGTGGCACGCAAGGCTGCCGGACGTGACATTTCCTTCGTGTTAAACGTAATACGCGTTTCCGTAGGATAATGTCATTTAAAAATGTTGAACACGACGACACGGTGGATGGCGAGTACGACGTCCGGCAACGTGGCTTCAAAGGGTGGCCACTTGAAACTAGGAACCTAGCTGCATCTCAATGTGACTCGCATTATCAACGGCTGATAGGTCCGCAGGTGTAAAAGAAAATTGAGGCTGCGCGTGTAGCGGCACATAGCGAGCCTTTGATTTTCGCGTGGCTACACGGATGCACACTATTGCACACAGGCGTCCTGGTAACTGCCCTTTGCAACCATCCTCTCTCTCTCTCTCTCTCTCTCTCTCTCTTCCGCTTCTGCTTCTCTCCGTGTGCATCCTGTCTCTTCGTCCATTGGTTGACTTCTTTTTTTTCTCGTCGCGAACTAACCAGTGTGTGTAATTACATTAACGTATCGAATTTAACGCGGAAGCGCAAGACCTGTTCGCATTTTCACGCGATAATGGCAACGGGAATAGCGAACGCTCGTTAATCAGCCGCTGGTTTCGACCAATTAATCGTCGACGAGCGTTATGGCGATACGTCGAAAGGCAAGCTGCGAATAAACGAAAAACGAATAAACGAATAAAGCGGCTTGCGTGAAAGTTGATCGCGCTTTGATCATCGAATTGGCCGCCGACCGCTGAGATATTAACATGGACGAGAGCATCGATACTCCCTGTCCCGTTTCGTCGTTTTCAGTTTTGCCAAACGTTCCGGTGTTTTCGTTCCAAAGCCATCATCGCCGTGGATTTACGAGCGTACGCGCCCTCGCGATCAGAAACGTTGCCGTGTGTGTATAGGTAAGAGATATGGGATAGACGGAAGAAGATGGGGCCCGGCGTTCCACGAAGGTTAAATTCGTTTGGTTTTGTAGATGATGTACGCGGTTTGGAGGGCTGTTTAGTGATATGGTAACGTTTCGGTGATAAGCGAAGGATAACGCCTTTGCGTCGTGTATCGATCTGTAACGATCATCGGCCGAAAGTGATTGCGCGTGAAGCGCAGACAGTTGATCATTTTAAAAACGTAAAGTGAAATAAGAAGATATTGCTTGGAATTGTTTAAAAGAATTAGTGTTCTTTGAAATACCATTAATCGAAGGTATTAATACTGTTGAAGTGATCGTCACTTCTGAGAAAACTCTACATCTGGTCTTCGGTTTCTCAAGCGCTAAGGTCATCGATAGCGCGTAGACAAAAGAATGCGTCGAGGACAGATCATAAGCGGTACACGTGCGACGTTGGCTTCAGGGTTCTTTCAGTCTCAGGGTAACGTTGCCAGCGAGAGGATCTGGATCAGCTTACATTGTATTTCACATTTTGTGCTTTATTATTCACAATATATATACTTTCAATACCTTACAATTTACCCACGCATTTCTTTAATTCCACATACACCGAATAACCTTAACAAATGCTATTAATGATATTGTTTAATTCAATTAAGATTGCTCGAGCTTAAACGATCTCTAAAAGATAAATTTGTAATTGATATCGTTGCGATATAAATGATCGCAATAGGTTGCCTTAGGCTCGAATTATGTTACTCAATTTTGCACCGCTTAATTTTAATTTATGTTTTATATCTCGTGCGACAAATGCAACTATCATTTATTTATTCGTCCATTATATTTATTCGTAACGTAAAACAAAGTAACCTAAGTTGCATTATTATTCGTCGCTTGCAATTCTAAGGTATCGTCTAATCTAAAACCTATCAAACGCTATCGACAGCTCAGACTAGAAGATCTTATTAAACTTGAGCCGTAGGAACCTTACCACCGTAATGAAATATTGAATTTAACGTCGCCAATATCCCCGGAATAAATGACAAAAGCATTTTTACATGCCGTTAGAGGAGAACTCCAACGAAGACGTAAAGAATCAGTGGCGTTGTATTTCGTTAGAAGTCAGGGCAGTAAATCATCTTTCAAGTTCCGCAGAGTTCTATCCTTCCAGACGTATGATGGAAGACTCTGGAGATGCGGTTTTCGTTGTTGGACTGATTTCGCCAGGCTCGGAAGAACGAACGTTTCGCTTAATTGCAGCTCGATCTTTTATAATGAAGATTAACGAGCGTACGTCGATTGATTGATCGACGGGATATTCGACTTCAAGCGCGTTTATTTCCTTTGAGAAATTCGAGAAAAGGAAGCGGTGCTTGAGCGATCGATGGCGTGTTCCGCGTGTGGAGGAGTAGCGCAAATTAAAATTACTTGCAACAGCGTGGAGGTTAGTTTTGCTAATTAACTTGAAAACGTTGGTAAAAACAATATGCAAAATGGAAGAAAGGAGCACGGATATGTAGATGAAAATAAGGCAGAGAGAAAATTAAAATTAAACGTAAAAGATGAAAATAGCCCGAAAAACGAAGGTACTGGTAAGAAAATAATGAATTTCTTAATGAAATTATACATGAGATTGTACTTTGCAGAAGTGTTTCGTAGAGAATTGTTTCTCGTTGGATAGTTTTGCTATCTTTTTGAAAAGAAGATTTTCAAATATCGACATCATACTGTATCGTACAAAGCTACGACAGATATATTTCTACGAAAGAAAAAAGATTCACATTGACGATTATTACACCGTAAAGATACAAAGTGAATAACAAATTACTCGGTTAATAATTGAAAGTCAAAGAAATTGAAAAGAGCCAGATACATATTTTTGTTGATTTAATATCAGCTGACGATGGAGAAAAGGTGTTTTAACATGGCTTGGTTGAAAATGAAAAGACCTCGGATGTAAAACTCTTAGAAATAATCGATAGGTTGACTACCTCTGTAAAAATCACCAAAGGTATAACTATTAAGAAGCAATATTTTAATATTACGATAAGCGATAATTTAAATTTACGACGAGAATGAAAAACGTATGTTTAACTTCAAAAGTAAGTAGAAAGATAATTTTGGTAGAATCGATCGACGGCGTCCTGAATTTTAAAAGTACGTCCCCGTAGAAAATGAAAAATGTGATATATTATGCTCTTCGAATTATTATCCACACATTAAATAGTGTAAGATGTGCACTTAAAAAGAAGAGAAAAATATATAAAGAATTCGAAGCGTGACTAATGTAAAGTGGTTTCTGCAGACGATAAGCGACACGAGAAGATAATAAATGAGATTCAGGCGAATTTCTCTTACCTCTTCTTTACGTTTCGTTCGAGCAAAGTTTCTTTAATAGCACGCTACGTTATTCCACAAAGTTCACACGTTAATAAACGATTTTTTGCCTCGCTCGTCTTTTTAGTCAGCATGGCCAGGTAACTCGAGACGCTATAGTTCCGGAGCACACGCATTCCTACCGAGCTACTGTGCAATTTTTAGTAAAAAGTACAAGAGGAAAAAACGAAGAGACCCTTGGAAGCTGCGGCAAAAAGCAAAAAAGCAACTCGCCGTTCATCGTGAGAACTGTTCAAAACCGTACAATCCACAAATGAAAAAGTTTCTCGTGGTGTGACACGTGGAAAGATATTCGAGATGTAAACGTTAGTCGAGATTTTCAGATATTTAGAAGCGCATACTTAACGTTTGTTACTTTTTTCTGCCTGTTTGCAGCTTCGCGTTGATATCTCTCAACCATCTTCTCACCAATATACGCTACGAACGGTCTCATCCGAGACGACAGACACTTTCTCGCTTGCACGAACAACGCTTCTGTCACAGAGCAACGTATCCTATTTACCTCGAATCGATCGAATCGTTTCAATCACGCCGACGAAATTCAAACGCCTGTTCGTTCACCAAGAAGGAAAGAAGGTAGAACGCGTGATTCGTTGCGCGTCGATGTATACACGCGAGTCGAATCTCTGGTACACAACGACGAGGGTGGCGTTCGACGAGAGTAGGACGCGACGCGTGGTAGGAAAAAAGCGATAGAGAAACGGCGATCGTTCGAATCACTTTGGCGAACGCGCGATGCCAAGGAAATAGCCGGGGCGCGGTGAGATACGTGCCGCTTCTCGCATAAAATACTTTTCTCGTTTAATCGAGCTGTCGTCGAAGTCACGTAGCCCGTGCCGACGCTGCAGAACAGATCGTTTATTGCGATTCCGGGCATCCGAGGCGGTTATACGACCGCGTTAAGTCATCGTCTTCAATTAAGGGTAATCGGTAAATTGCCCTCCCCTTTACCCTTCCTACGCGCCACCCCTCATTCGTGAGCAACCCACCACAGTCACAGCGACACGCAGCCGCTCGTTCGAAACGACGACGCGACGGTTCTGCTGGCCTGTCGTCGCAGAAAGATACGGCACGAATTCTACTTTTCCTGTCGTCGACGTTTGCATGCATTACAGCTATCGTGACATCTCTACGCCATCGGGTTGTCGCGTGCGCGAGCCCGATGATTCAACACAAAACCGAAAGAAACAGGGATTACTGCGTAGTATGTTACTGCGTTGTATGGTGTCATGGGACTACGTTCGTAGTACGCAATGAGATTTCTTTCTGATTCGTCGAGGCACGAAAATGGTGTTTTCTTTTTTCCTATTAAATTGAGTTTTCACAGTTGTATCGGTTGTTGGAGCAGGTTATTGACGACACAGTTAGAACGATAAATGCAGTTCTATATCTTTTTCAAGATGGTTGGTTTACTTTGAAAGTTTTCGAAATTATGTTATCCAATTAAAGTTTCTTAAATTACCTTTTGTAGAAAAGCAATTATTATTAAAGCATGGCATAGCAGGAGAATCTGTCGCAGTGCAGCAAGTGATTTATTTTTGTACGAGCCATCCTGATTCTTAAGATTACAACCTGATGCTGTTTTAAGATAAAGTTGAAGATTAGTTTGTTACGGAAGTGGTTCTGGACTTTGTTAGATCGTATATCGTTACACGACTGGTTTATTAGACGATTAGACTAATTTCTCCAGCTGGTTTTTGTCTATCGAAGTATACAAGGTGTTTCGTAAGGAGTTGTGCAATAGAAAACTAAGTAATTTTATACGTAAAAATAAATAGAAAATAGAATGAGAAGTATCGAATGTAGATTGAGATTCTTTAGTAGACAGCTTCGTTTTTGAGGAAACTGAAGTTGAATGGAGTAATAGATCGAGATGGTTATGCTTCGATTGCGCGGAACTCGCTACAGAGTAGTTTTTATCGGCATTTGAATATCGAAAGAGTAAATGTTTGTTAATTTTTCTACCGACAGACTCTCGACGATGATATTCTGACGACTCTACGCTGTTGTCTGAAACGAAACTTCGTTTTGCGAATTTTTATTCCATATCGTCGATTCGTTTTTGTGTACACGTAGAATCGCACCACTGTTGGTTCTACCCTTCGCTCTAAATTATCTACGTGTATATACATAGCACAGAAAATTTTTACATCTTTTACTCTAAGAAGCATCCCGAAGCAGTCGCACAGTATTGTTGCAACGAGATTTTACGATTAAAACAATCAACTCTACTTTTACTGTGAATTGATTGTGATCGTACTCGATTGAAGTCTAAATGATCAAAGTCTGCATCTAACGCTAAATGACAAATTTTACCAATTTCTTAAATGACAGATTTTAGATTTTTTGCTTTTATAATTATTTATTTTGAAGCGGTCACCATTTCTAAGAAAACTGTACATCTGGTCTTTTAGTTCTCTCAAGCACCGAAGCCATCGACAGCTATAGACAAAAGACTCGAAGGCAAACCATAAACGGTACACAGGCAACGTTGGCTTCAGGGTTTTCAGTCATAGGGTAACACTGCTAGTGTCACGGTGATCTCGGAATATAGAATAATCATATTTTACATACCAGTTCGCATACCATAGTCATCAAAACTACAATTAAGCAGTAACAGCATACCCAGCGATAACTCCTCCACAGGAGCCAAACCTTTGATATAAAAATCCTCCCAAGTCAGCACTCGAGATTCCATTCCATTCCATTCCTATTTCTGTTCTGTTCTGTTCATGTGACATTCTGTCAGTTTTGTAATAAATTGTGAAACAACTATCAATTGTTATTAATTGCAGTACGAATCTCTCACCCTACGTGCGGAACGTGAAATAATCTCGAACCGACGCGACACCAGCGTGCGGATCTGGATCAGCTCAATTATCATATATTCCGATTGGTATTTACACTTCGGTATTTAAAATATATTTTTTACCTTACAATTTATCCACGCGTTCCTTTGTTCACATACATCTAATAATCTTAACAATTTATAAGTAGCTACTTCTTTTCATTGTATCATTTTAATCATAATCGTGTACGTGTAAAATATATTTGAGTACACATTAGTAGTTGGTTGTCCTGATTATTGATATCTATTAAATTGTAAAATAACATTTCGAACATTGTGAACGTTAATTTATGTGCGACAAGTATACGTACATGTAAGTATGTAGCTCAATGTTATTGTACGTAAAGCGAAATTGTAAACTACTTTCATTTTTGATCAGATTTGATCGTGAAAGATTAATATTATTAGAGCAGCATAAAAGCAACAAATGGGGCGAATTAACCTGAATATATTGTTAATTTCGATGGCATAAGATGGCTTGTTTCGAATAAAAAAAGGTTACGTTTTCGAAACTTGTATTGTTATGATGAGTTTATAATGATTTTATAACGACTTTATAATGGCGGTAAAAAGCACAAAGCTTCTTTTTCAATGCAAGAAATGCAGTAAATTATTGGGTTATCCTGAAATTACCTGCAAGATCGAGCAATTCATTTTCAACGAATATAATTGACTGAGATACGATATTTTTATATAAAATAAATATTACTGTTTTCAGTATGTCTTTGTTAATTTATTACAGTATTATAGTATAGTATAGTAGTAGTAGTAGCAGTAATAGAATGATACAAATAATTTCCAGTATCTAGTAAAACATAATAACAATGACTTTTATTACAAATACGCTTATATAACAATTTATACAACTAACGTTATCATACAAACTTATTAAACGAATAATAACAATATCATTAGTTCCTATATAATAAAAATGTAATAACATTTTTAATAACTACTACTACTGCTATTCCCAATAATAATAATAATAATAACAGTAATAATAATAATACCACTTTGCACGCTAGTAACTTTTTTCAGGAATACACATATATTCCTAACTTTAAAGTAGAAATCGTAAAATTTATATAAAACCTACAAAGCGAAATGGTTGCGTAAAAATTTACCGAGACTTTCCTTCTTACCGGAAGAGCTTCGTACAATGTAGCAGCGTATAGGACGACAGAAGCTGTTTCCACGTATGTACGAGCTACTTGCTTGAAAATTATAAGCTGGATAACGACAGAGGACGCGGCAAACAGGCTCGAAAAGTGTATCGTTTTACAAGCGTGCGGGACATCTGGTACAATTTATGTAAGTAGATTAACGTAGAATTAATATGTAAACGATTATACAGCGGTTCGAGAACTTTTAATAAGTTTACGATAGTTTCCGGGGCAAATGAATAGCTCCTCCGCCGCGAGTTATCGAGAATTCGTTGCGTTTAAACTTCCTGCGAGGCTACTTTCGAAATTTATAAAGTATCCCCTAATTAACTAATAACAGAACTTTGTCGAATAATAAAGAACATCCTCGATCGATTATTAATTTTTCTTCTAGTTCGCAACAATGTTACGATCTAACGTTTTTTTTCTTTCCACCATTATTTTCCTTTTCTTTTCTTTTTCTTTTTTTTTTTCTCTTCATTCCCTCGGAAAACGTTTACCTCCGATTTTATTTATCGCAGTTTCATCTCGGTTACGTTTGCTGAAATTGACGTTACTCTCTCGCTATAGCGTGTCTCCCCCTCGAGAGAAGAGGTGTCTTCATTTCTTTGATGTTGGGTGGAATTGATCGAAAGGCACTTTTACACCCACCTTTATTCCAGTCAGCGATAAGTTACCCTCGCTGCCACCCCGAGGGCTTTCGATCTTATTCATCCACTTTCGCATCTTTCTCCTACTCTCCCTGCGAGAGAGTTGCGATCAGGCAACAGTCGGAGATCCAGTTTACCAGAAAATACGTCGATCTACAGGTTGTCCCATAAGTTGTGGGGTTGAAAAAAAAGAGCAGAGAGACATTGTCGGCTACGGTGCTTTCGCGATAAATATTCGCCAGACATCTGATACTTATGTGCGGACTTTTTTCTCTAACTCGGTACTATAGCAAAGTTCCAGGTACTATAAATTAATTTTATATAAAAACGAAAAGAGACGTCCTGTGTTCAAATTTAGACTATTCGGCTGAGTGAAAAAATTGAATTTATTTCGAGCTTAACAACGGAAGTACGAAAAGTGCGTATACGTATAGCTGGAAAGTAACTTTGAAAATCATCGTACGGAAAGCGCTTACACGTTCGTTATAACGAGAGCACAGTGTGTACAAATTTTATAACAGGCTGGAAAATATTTCAAGCTCGCAAACTCGGCGCGAAACAGGCAGAAATTCACGTACGTGTATTAAATAGTTGATTAGCGAGCATTTAATTTGAACGAAAATAAAATTAGAAAACTTGGAATATTTCTCATAACGAAATTTCGCAGAGACCAGGCATTTTATTTTTTCTCTCGTATCCTGTTTCAATTTGATTTCCTTGATACAGATCTTCTATTGCGGTCGGTAATTCCAGCGACAACTTTAGTTACTCCACGTAAAGAGATAGCGTACGGTGATTATTTCTTGCGACACAAGTAATTGCCTAGCGAATTCCGACGAAGAAGAGCACTCGTGTAGGGTAGAATTTGGTTTATTAATATGATGAATGATAACGAGGGCAAAGTTTGCAGGAGGCGATGTCGTCCCTTGCACAGTAATATTCCACGGAGCACGCGGTGGCCTCCGTATTCTCTGACGAATACAAATCGTTACTCTCCGCCTCTGTTTGGTCCCAGGCAAGCCGTTTTCGCGCGCCTTTCACGTACAATGGAAAATGAAACCAGATCTCGTGTACCTACGGACCTGTCGCTGCACTCTGCAAGATTTATCACGAATTTCTCCTTCAGCAACTGTAGCGCCGTTTTACTCTCGCCTCCCTGCCGTGTACCACGGAATTTTTGTCGCTGCAAACGAATTTCTCGAAATTTAATATGCTCTTTGGTTGCTAGAATGCCTCTCACCTCGATTCAGACCGATGGCAATGTAAGTTCACGGGTAGCTGCGACGATTAGCTAACATTCTGACACGGATGCTGCTCCGTGAAAAATGTTTTCTGGTATTTGAACTAATTTGAAGACACTTTTGTGGTAGTTTTTAATGAAACGTTACGTTAAAATACAAAAATCAAGAGAATTACGAATATTTCGAATTAATTGATGTACCTGCGGAATAAAAGATATACCTCTGATTTCGTCGAAATTCAATTAGACGTATGAAGTTACAAGCTGTTTCTGCAGTGTTCGTATTGCACGAGAAATTCATTTAACTTACGACTGCGAGTTAATTAAAACATTTCGAGATAACAGAAGTGTGAAGTTACAAAGAGAAATTGTATTCTAACAATGAAGGGTTGTGTTGCATTTATTTCGTAATTCTCGTTTCAATTTTCGATTAGTCTACGTTTATTCGTAACTCTGTACGTTGAAAATAATTTGCCAACGTTTAAAGATAATTTTCTTCTATTAAAAAATTCGGAGCCACGGCTGATCGTTGTCCCTATGTTAAGCAAAATATTGGTCTGAAAAAATTCTGAAAAATCAGTTAATGGGTGCGATTCAGTCTTCTATGCTATCGTGATAGTTTTATGAGAAGTAGAAAACGAAGGAATAAAATGATATTAAGTAGAAATTACGCTAAAATTGAACTATGATATAACGGAAAAATTATAATTATAAAATGAAAAGCTTTGACGAACAAGCCTTCCTATCGACACGTTCAATTATCTGTGTTTCAAATCGACAGAATAAAAGTAACTTGAATTTTGATTTAATTTGAATTCGACTCGACAAGAGTTTTCTTCTAGAATTTCATACGAAAGAGAAGCTAATTAAGTTACTGACAATCTTTTGCTGATGATCGACATTTAATTTCCAGAAAGCAGCTTACAATGATAAAATTGCTGAAAAATTTGATCAAAGAATGTCTAAAAGCAGGTTGTACGCTGCTCTGTGTTTTAAATAAATTAACGCGAGTCAACGTGAAAGTTCAAGCTTAATTACGCGCCTTAGCAGTCTAAGGAAAACATTTCAGTTTAACATAGGTACATGTTTTAATTGTTGAAAGTTCTAAATCTGAGCATTCTGATATATTTTCTACCAAGCTCGTAAACGTCGCGATGTCTAATTTTTTTACACAATTACGTTATTTGATTTACCGTGAAATTCTTCTTGCTATCGTATATTTAATGACGAAAAATTACGGGAAAACGATCAAATATTCCTGGAATGATTAATGTTATTATACGTGCTATTCCATTTCATGAACTCGGATAGCTAGTCGAGTTTTGTTACTACCATGATGAAGAATTTTACAGCTGTCTACAAATAAAATCGTTTCATGCGACGTAACTCGGTTTATCGCGAATCTCGCATTATAAAACAAATATCCAGGTGTTGGTTTCCATAGCGTGCAGTCTGTGCAACAAGCATTTACAGCGAGATGAAGATAACGGTACTGAAATGATGAGATTGGAACGTTTGAATGTACATCATTAGAATGATTGTTCGGTAAATTTTGAACGCCTGTACAACTATCTCGATTTCATTTGTGGTTTTAACATCGTCTATTAAAATTGAAACTAGTTTTTTATTCTGATAGAGTTACGTTCCATTTCTCTGTTATATATTAATTACGTTCTACCTAACTAACAGAAGCTAGTTCATTTTGGAATTTCAAAGTAGAAAATTTAAAATCCTTTAGCCCTTGACACAGATATTTTGGGAAAAGTAAAACTTGATCCAGATTTTTATGCAATTTCCCTCGTGAATACTTTGTTTCTACAATGCGAGAAATTTCTAATATACGAAATCCTATTTGAAAAATTTAGCAAAAATCTTACAAAAATCACAAATATCCTCGGAGCTTGGAGGCTAAAAAAATCGAGGGAAAGTGACATTAAACCGTATTTTGCGGTCGATTGAAAATATATACTACTCGGAATTCCTTGAATCGTTAACCCTCGTGAATACCTTGTTTCTACAATGCGAGAAATTTCTAATATACGAAATCCTATTTAAAAAATTTAGCAAAAATCTTACAAAAATCACAAATATCCTCGGAGCTTGGAGGCTAAAAAAATCGAGGGAAAGTGACATTAAACCGTATCTTGCGGTCGATTGAAAATATATACTGCTCGGAATTCCTTGAATCGTTAAGAAGGAAGATCGACGAAAGACAGAAAGGTCAGTGAACAGAGGACGATCGGTGGATCTTCCAGCTTTCCAGAAGTTCCACGAGTAGCGTCGAACAGGATGACTAATTTGTTTGCTACTCTCCTCTCGTGGAAACGGTTCAAATACGTTCGTCCAGTTTTCAAAAACAAAGTTTAAACGACCTATTTGTGAGTTCCTGAGTGTGCACATTGGTCTATTCTTTTTACTACCATTTTTACCGAGTAAACTACCCGACAAGTCACGACAGGATAATAAGGCTATTAGAATGTTTGCATGGCTTAAATCGTTTAGCTATCGCGCATGTTCGTTGCGTACGTCTATTCCATTTTGCTCGCTCAGACATCGCGTATGTCGCATCAAGGAGAATAAAGGATGCCTACCTATGGCCCCCTTAACGAGACTTGCATTTTTAATGAATATTTTGGGGTTTCATCATGAAGGATTTACGTTGGCAACAGAGAGTTTAACCTCCCGGAACGTTTACTTGATGCGTTCTTGAGATATCGTCACGGTTAAAATTCTTGGGGAGAAAGTCTGTTAAAGTTAATAATTATCTTATTATATCGGATCAAAACTGGATCAAAAACAAGAGCAAATAAACGGGGATGATCTTTTATTAGAAAGACGCATTGTTGGAAATATTCATAGGAGCTATAGTTGTACGTATTATGTTTAAGCGACGCTTTTTAATATTGTCGAAGCCATTTGTCTTTTATATTAGTATTTATAGTTATCGTTTCAGTATTATAGTCGACTATATAGCGCAGAACTCACGTGTCATATATTTTACATTGGCGGTGCTTTTATATTCTATACCTTATACGTGTTACATATATTCTCACTCGTGAGATTTACCCATATTTCTCCCGTAATATTCACATCCGGATAGTATATTCGAAGTATATCTGCATTTACTGAGAGACGAATAGCAGGAAATGTTCAGTTTTAAACTCCACTGCTAAAGTCACGTAGAAATTTTTACATGTATCTGTCGATTCTAATATTTCTAAAATCGGGAACATAGTATAAAATATATAACATACAACATATAGTATCACAATCGTATATACGATACTTGTAAAAAAAAAAAAAAAAAAAAATAGCAAAATTAGGTATCTCCTAAGGATGTCTGACATAGATCTTACGACGCGACGCGACGCTGCGCCGCGACGTCGAGATCATGCAATATGACTCCTCCGAGACCAGTATCACGGATTTTGGTCTTTCACGATCTCACGATGGTCCAAGCTGGCTTTTACAATTCCAAGATCACGAAATACGAAGACTCACTGGCCAGAAAAGGTTTGAGACGAGTTCTGCAACTATGAGGTTATAGAGTTCGAGGATTTTGATTTTGTCTAAGGCACGACCTTACTTCTTAGGTTACGAGGTTACGAAGTCTCAAGCCTGAGCAGTGGACTTGGGACAGTCCGTTTTGTGTTTTACTTTAGGATGATAGGCAACTGTCTATAGTCGTATTTTCTCTTCTTCTTTCACTGTCTTTTATATTATTTATCGTATTATGTACATGCCTTCGTAATAAACTAATCAGACTGGGTGCAATTTAAAGTGCATTACCTACCAAAAGTGTAGTACTCGTTATAACATCTGGTCGATGAAAGAAATCTTTATGCAAGTTTCATTTTTTTATGTATCCATAAAGATACAGATAGCAGAATTATAATTACCATTTCAATAGCGATGGTATGTGAGACACGTGCCTCTTAAAATAATTGGAAAATTATAAATTTCAAAAATTGATTATAACAAGTATCGGCACGAATTTTCATTCTTAAAATATAGAAGTTACTTAACACGTTGGTCGCCCAGCGTGATTCGGCTAAGCTTCCTGCGAGGTCCAAATCCAACCGCCGGTACGCAGAACGTAAATAGAGCGACAAGCGGGAATTCATCGTTTTTCGCCTTCGATTCATTGTAAAGAAAAGATTATTTAGTTCTGAAATGGAGAAAGCGATAAGCTTTCCAGGTAGAGTATTCCGAGAGATCTCATGGCAGATATCTTAGATCTTTCATTTAGTCGAGAAGCATAATTGTGAGACGTACATCAGTGCTTTTTTCATCCTCAAAATGTTCAGTAAACAGCGTGAAAATATATTTGAAAGCGAGGAAAGTAGCGATGACGGAGTCTACAACTATTTTTCGAAGTGTCCAAAATCACCCCAAATGTGTTTGGAATGTTTTAACGAATACCATGCGATATAGCATAATGTAATATTTTATCCAGAATATAAATTAATAAAGAGCATGGTACAATATGTTTTTAATATTTTCATGTTGTATATCCTATATATAATATCCTATATTTAATTAACTCGAACAAGAAGAGCGTCATACATACTTGGGTGACGGGACCCCCACAGAAATATACCCGTCACATAAATATGGGTGACGTGGCGACCAACGTGTTAAATCGACAGAAGAGAAAACAATACTTTGACTAAACATTATTCTACATCATTTTTAATTTTTATTTAGTGCAAGTCAGCTCTAATTGAGAATTTCTGAAAGTATAGTACCTTTCAGAAATATAGATCATAATAAATTACGAAAAGATTCCTCTAGTAGCATATCGTACAAAGCAAACTACCTCATAATCAATGACTTATTTGGAAGATAGCTATCGTATTTGCAAACTCAAATTTGGTAGCATTAGTTACCAATGCGAATGGAGTATAATGGAGCTCGTATAGACGTTGAGTCGAAGTAGTAACGAGATCGGTAAACAATCAAATTAGAACAGTCTCGGGTTAGGTTTCAGATACACCATAGCTGGTAATAGGAAGCGCTAATAATCAATAGCTTATGATTACGAGGCAAATAAACGCGAATATCCAGTCCCCGGGTAACTTCTCGATAAAAATATTTTTAAAAATATTTCTAATTAATTTTCATTTTCACTTTAAAGATCATTTTAACCATTTTCCTGCACAAAAGGGTAATTTTGACAAACGTATGAAATTTGACGGGACTAGGATGAGACCAGAGACTATAATAACAGAGTCGAGGTAACAAAAAATTTAAAAGCATAATTCATGAAAGCAACAAAACCTTTAGACGGTAAAGTGTTCTTTGATCTTTTATCTATTCACAAAATTACTTCGTTATACCCGAATGTTTTCAAAAATTTCAAACGTGTCCGATAATTTATTACAAAATTCTACATTCAGCATCTTTGTAGAAAAGTACATAAAATATTTATTGCCCTCCGAAAAAATAACAAAATATTTCTGGAATCACGCTCAAACACCAGATAGACGATTGAGCCATAAACGGACTGATCGTACGAGTGAAACGTCGATGTACCAATCCTTTTTGCGTCTGCGTGTTTCAATCGGTGGATTGGATACGTATTGACAAACGTTTAATTTCAGTGTTTCTTTTCTCATGGAATCGGGACTGACGAGACAGAGTTGTATTAATGTTCATCAATTCCATTTTCGATACTCGTCGGGTAAACACGCTCGCCAGCGAATTTAATCCCCGATAGATCGGCCGAGTTCCCGTGTTGGACGAAATCGTATTCACACAAGTTGCAGTTGAAATTTCCAATTTTTCCCCCTCCGTTCTATGTCGCTTAACCTGAAGATCCCTAATTTTTCAGTGGTCGTATAATCTGCGCTACTTTGGACCGAAGTAGTGTCTTTATCCGCGATTCCTCTTCGTTCGCGCGAATGAACGAAACGGATAGAGTAAATGAGATTTCGTGGCCTCGGGGGATCGGTAAATATTTCAGAGAATGTTTCGAATAAACTTGTAGCGTATGTATGCGCGATTTTAGAACAAATTAAAAACTTCCGGGCCTTATCATCTTCTCGCGATTCGCAATTATTATCCGATCCCTCGAGCGATTTTCTTCCAAAAATTAAGGATCTAAGCGCATCCTCGGAAACTTTCATCGTGCTAACTCTTTGCATTTGGACAGCTTTTTAGCATCTCTTTCCATCGATTAAATCGTAATTAGAAAGCGACTTGGTGAGGAAAAATTGCTTTATTTATGTTTGTTATTCTTGTTATTTCTGCAAGTTCTTGTATGGTGTACCGCATCGTTACGTTTATTGATTTATATTTTATAACGACAAATTGTTGGAACGATTGCTCGAAAGAATAATCACAGATGGAAATTCATCCTTTTCGAATCCCATCGTAGATTCTAATTAAAGAGTTGGCTCGCTCGAACGAATTGTTTTAGGAACTTTTTATTGAAAAAATCAAGATAGCCATCGGTAATGTCAATAACGTTTTCATGAATCGATCACGTGAGAATATTCCAGGGAGAGATATTTTTCAGCCGATGACGAAGATTGTCTTTTTGTTAATCATTACCAATAAAAACACGTTTCTAGTTTTATAGAGATGCAAGAAAACGATGCATCAACGTTCCAGATTAATTTTGCCAAAAGCGAAAGAAATAATTCCGTCGTTTAATTACATAATCGGTGACTTGTCAAAGTATAACGTTGCACATACGCGACGTCGAGACGGCATTACAAAATTGTTAATAACGTTTCCCAGTGACCAATCTGATCGCATCTGTTCAAAATTAAAGAGCGAGAACTGAAAAAACGTGACGTTCTAGATCGATGATCGTAATATACAAAGGATAAGCTCCAGAAAGGTACAGGATCTAGACTCTTATAAAGCATAAACCCCGTAAGAACTTTCATTCGTGGAACTTTTCCTTTCCTTCGAGGCTCCATTATTCCTTTTCTCGTCACATAATACGCTACTGTAACAATAAATTACTCGGTCTAAGGACGAAACTATTACTCATACTCGTAGGGCAAGATGTACAAGCCGATAAGTAGTCGCATGATTTAGATTTTCTGCCGTGTCAGGCGACATAAATAAAAGAATTAGAAAGCATCAAGCGTTACCATGGTTGGCGATTTAATCTGGCCGAGCATGGCATTACGTAGTCGCGATAATCGCGACTCGCGTTACGCGTAAATACGCTTTAGTCGCGTGCACATTCGTCCATGTTCTATTCGCTCTTCTGTGTGTCCACGTACAATCAGCGATGAAAAGAGCGGCAACGGAACATTCGAAACACGTGACGATATAATAATAGCCGACGGCGATGCCTTTATACGTTGCAAATGTGTTCGTTTAGAACGTTTCGGTGAAATTGTGTAAAACATCGATCGGAAATTGTCCGCACAAAGGAGATGCTCCGGCGTCGACGGAAAGAACGCTTTTTTAATTGGCCGCGATGTTCTCTCGCGTCGACGAATCGCTTTGCGCAAAGAGGTGGCAAATCTAAAATGTTTACACAAACAGGGGAGGGGCGGCGATATAATAAATGATTAACGATATAGCATAATGTGTCTATGCGCGTTTGTGTGTGCTCGATAAGACGGCGCAATTCATTATGGCGTTGATAGCGTACGGAAGCCAGTGCACGATATTATCGAGCACACCAGCCAACATAGATAATATAATTAGAGGAGTTTCAGCAGCTAATTATGTTGCTCGGCTATTTACATAATTAATTAGTAACTCGGCGCGATGGACTCGTATTCCAGGCTTCCAAGCCTATCAATGTTGCTGCTTAAGTTACACGCAGTAAATGTTCGAATTTTGTTTCGCGTTTAGCAACGGTGATAAACTCGGTGAAACGACAAGTTGTGTCTTGTCGTTTATTTTGTTCGTACGTGTTAGAAATTAGAATAAGTAAGTAAGTATTCCTATACGTGTTACTTTGTCAAGTTGTTTAACTTATTTGTCAAACATTTTCATTCGTCTCTACTAGTGCAAATTTGGTATCGTGTGAACGAAACGTGTTCTTTGTGATGTAATGGAAAAAGTTATAAATTTCATGAATCTCTAGATGACTTTAACTGCGAAAAAAAAAATACTTTCGAAATGTTCGTTATCGTTAGACCGCTGATATCAGTTTAAATATTTATGGGAAGTTTGAAAATTGATAGGACAATTTCCAGAATATACGTCGTATGGAAAATGATAGTGCTCGTTATTATATTTAATTTCTGTTGCCAATAAACACGAATCTGAATAAATATCTGCAGTCTAATTATCGTCGTATGTTTTTCGCTCGACGCGGATAAATTTATTTAACAAATTGTGCGAAACGTGACTTATTCATCGTGGACTAATTAATTGTAGAATTTACGACGTTAATGTAATTCCATCTGAGAAGTGGGTAGCCGGGAAACGAAAACACAGAGTGCTGGAATTTCAACGTGGAATGGTAGAATTTTCTGCTTTAAAAATTGAGGAATATATAAAGAACTCTTCTCTTTAGCAAGCACTGATTTTACGACATGCGATCGTTAAAACTTTTTTGCTTATTTGAACAAACGGTGCACACCCTGAAACTTCGCAGCTCTTTTTTGCTCAAACAGCTTATTTAAGTAAAAGTGTCTTAATTTTTAACAACTTAATAACTAACAAGCATAAAGTCGATATACCAGTAAACCTTTATGAGATCCTCGTAACGCGCCAATTTTTCTGATAATATTTAACATATTTCTGCATAATTTATTCGTGATAAGTTTATGAATTTTAAAAACAGATTGCTTCGTTATTTTCTATTCTTCTATATTGCAAGCGAATACGATACGTGAAAAGTAATCGATGTAGCCGCGAATAAAAATCACAAAGGAAAGTTTCTGCGCGTTACCTTCGATCCTCTGTACCTAAGTAGTGTAGCCTTGTCAAGGCCGGCGTGACCTTTCGTGGGGCTAGATTCAAAAATCTTGCGAGGCCTGAATACACCCTATACTACAATTTTACAACGAGGGATTATTTATTTACAAACGCTATTAAATGTTACATATTTTTATAAGATGAATATTAAATAATAATACGATCCAATAATGATATTAAATAATTTTTCTCGCTTTCTTCGACGCCGAATCTTTGATAACATCGTCAAAATCGATTGAATTTGCGACTTCGCTTTCTATTGACGGAATAGCCAGAGATGAAAATCTCTCTTGGCTTATCGATGATCGCAGATAATTTTCGTAGACCGCGAGGCCGGGTTCCGGCAAACGCGCTAAAGTCCTTGCGCCGGCCCTGAGTGTTGTTGTATGAATTAGGATAAGTGTTATATTGTAGATAGTTTAATTGAACAGAGCTATCGGTGACGAGAACTGACCTCCGATAGTTTTCTGTTTAGTTTTACGGTCAGCAGGCGATGACAGGCTGGTGGCCACGTGTAGTCCTTGCGAGGTACGTAGGTTTTAATAATAAAATAACAGTTCGACTAAAACTAACTAAAAGGATTAGCAATAAAATAATAGTTCGATCTTCCGTAATAGTCCTCCGCTTTATCTATTCCATACACTAGAAAAAGATCCTTTTTTTAATTTACAGACGATAAACTTTCCCGTTATCCTTCGTTCTGCGGGCCACTCCAAACAATGTCTATATACTTGCCTGCACGGTAACTCGATGCTACACGAAGTTGTCTTTTATCGTGTCTAGCTCCTACAACCCTGTACAGAAACTAAAATGTATGTACACAGGCCGTCCCTGTCACGCGAGCGATCTCAAGAATCGATCAGTCAGTCTGGAACCAATGAATAATTACTATATCAACAGTCATGTAAATTCGCCGCAACGCTTCAAGTAACTCGCACAGAATATGCGCATCTTTAACGAGCGTGTCGTACATTCACGAAAAAAGCCGCGGGGAAAAAGAGTAAAATGCAACTACCAACATAAAGGAAGCAGCACCATAGTTCCACGAACCGGCGGTCGTAATTTTCCATGCTTCCACGTTCATTTTTATCGCCTGGAACTAGCTACGAGTCCAACAAAATCGGTGTGACCGTTGGTCAAGTCGCGTTACGTCGCGTGATTTCTTGTTTTCGCTCTCGTTCGAAGGGAAGAGGAGGGTGAACCCGGGAAAGGGAATGGAACTTCCTGCATGCTTACACGAACGAAAGACACGAGAAACACCGTTTCGTTCTCGATGGTCGATCTCGATGGGTCGGCGAAGAGGTCGTAAGAGGCGAGGACCGATTACCGTTTCTACACGCTACACCTTTTTACTACGCGTTCGCGATGTTCTCGCGATCAAGCTGCCGATTAAGGAGTAATAACGCGTGTCGCGCTACATCGCCGTCTGCTTGCTGAAACGGCTTATGTGGCTTCTCCTCTCGTCGATCCATTCGACGAGATTGCTGAAACGCGAGCTCTGATTGAATCTGTCGCGTATCATCGACCGACTCCTGATGAAAATTTCAATAAAAATACCGATGCAAGCTCGAGACGAAACTTTTCAGGTACATTCGCATATGTGCGATTTTTGTCTAATTCTTATCTCGTTGAAACGTCTTATATATCATTCCAAGTCTTCTTTGTCTTTCTTCGATCGATCGAAATCTATGATAATTATTAACAGCCGGTATAATCTAATTTAAATATAATTTAGAAAAATGGACAAACTGCTATATAGAAAATGTGCGAAACCAAAATGCTGTAACTCTGTTACGTCGAGTGACACTCTCCTCGACCGGACCACCTACCGCGGGCAGGCTGGCAACCATATGTCCGCACCTTATCACGACGCACCTTCAATAATCTCAAGGACCCATTCTTATTGGTTACTACGGAAACGTTCGTTTTGTCACGTGGGATGCTTTTGCGTCGCGAGGTTTATTATGGGTCGTCCGCGGTCCGCCGGCGTCGTATACCCATAGTCTCACCTTCCCGACGAAAACATACAAACATAGTCTCACCTTCCCGACGAAAAAATACAATCGACGAGCGTATGGTTGCTGCCTGGCCGCGAGTTCCAGAAAGGTCGATTGCGGTTTGTTTATTTTCATAAAGAAATCGACCTAAGTGATCATCGGCGTGTGCGGTGACGTGATCCTAGGGGGGTGGGGGTTGTCTTTCCGAAAGACAAAGAATCGGTCTAAGATCGTCAGTCTAAAACGAACAGTCATTCTGAACAGTCGCATCTAAGTCAGTCTCAACCGCACATTCTATCTGAACCGTCGCATTTACAAAGTTTCATACGAACATTTATACTGCAAATATCGAGAATTGTCAGAAGTCGAGTCGAACCACTAACTGTATTTATCGCGAAATAAGCTGTGACGTCTTTACAACCATTTACCTTGTTGTTGAAGATATATGTTATCTTAACCTGTTAATACAGTGTTAAATTCATTGAACCACCCCTGTTATCCTAATCGAAACACGGGCAGCGACCATTTCGCGGCGTCGATTACAAGAATCGTAGCGAGAATTTACGCCTCTCGCTGACGCGTTTCCTCGCGACCGCGTCTCTCCGCGATCGGTCGTAACACTATCCAATAAGTGTAAAAAAAGGAAGATGTCGATGAACCTACCTCGCATATCGTGCGAACGATGACCAGTTCCAAAAATATAATTTCGTACGAAACATATAGGTGATTGAACGAATAGGTTCGAGAATTTTGTTTAAGTTCTGCCGAAATTTTATTATCTTTATTTTTTCTTATTTATCGATAGAAATGGAACTTTGTAAGAATTTTGTAACAATCGCTTGTCTGTCTTGTTGACAACTTGTCTATCGATGCTTTGACAAGTTGTTTGGCGTTATTTCATTATCGAAATTAATACCAATGTCGATAACGCCTCGTACAATCTCACGTACAAGTTTCACGTTCATACATATCGGATAAGATTACCGAAAGTAGCTTAAACTTCTTTGGAAATTTCTCCTAAACGTATTAAGTGTTTCATAACTTTACAAGTATACTTGCTTTTTTTGCACAGTTTACCGTGACACCTGGATGATTAATCACTTGCGTAGATACCATCTTGTATTCATTAGTGCTGCACACCACGCAAAGCCGACGACAGTTTTGAAATTATTACATTAAAAAGTAAAATCCGTTTTGTAGCTGTTATGCATTTTGAAGAAAAACGAACTAAAGTGAAACGAAGCGGACGAATTGAAAGGTTTGCACACGATACAAAAGGACTTTGGTTCTGTGAATCCGAAACGACAATATTTACATCATTGACGTCATTATCGATTCACGTACTTTGAATACACGTGTGCTGGTTAATGATGCTCTTAATCTTGATCACTAATCACACGCTCCACATCTCGCTAATTATACTGGTATTCGAGATACGTTCGATCGTGGCTTATATGGGTTTTTCTTCATTAATGGAGTCCAATTATTTCCATTACACGAATGGAGTTCCGCAGTATCTACGTCAGTCATTCACTACAATCAAATAGTACGAAAAAAGAAACCAATGAGAAGGTTAGAGTTGAAATTATATTAATAAGTCGTTATTAATAGTTAAAGTGAGAATCGAAATTAAACTTTTCCTTTCAGATTATCGAATCGATCGAATATCAGACTGCGGATGTTATATTATAACATCGTATTATATTATAACATCGGTATAAATTCGTATTTTTCCGAAGATAGTTTAAAAGACTGAACTTGTTCCATGTAGAAGTTTGTTTAAATAAATAAGAATTGCTAGTTTTGTGCGTGCGTTCAATTTTCACGCGATATTCTGTACGCGATGTGCATCTCAGATTTCGAATTTCATGCTATCCGAAGAATAAATTATATTTCGTGAAACGAGTATTATTATAAATTTTTAAGCGATTGTGAACACGTACTATACGGAATACAGTGCGGAATAAAGTCAGGTACTGAATATTATTATATTTGCATTATACGACAAATTTTACAGTAAGAATCAAAATTAATATTTATCTTTGCGATAAAACAGAATTCTACTATAAAGTTTCATACAATCTTTATTTAATACGACAAACTTTCATATCGATATTAATTTATACTAAAGCTTTGTTTGATAAACTTTATAGTAGGATATAAATAACAACTGGTAAACTATTTTCTCTTATAGGAACGCATTTAATTTTGACGCAGCTACTAGATTCTGCGAGATCGTGCGACTCATACGCTCTATCCTATACGAAATCACGCGACTGTGTCGCGAAATATTTCAATCTCGGCTGGTTCGTGTGTCCTCGTTTCTCAAAATCGACAGCCCCATCGATTCGACGGAAAATGGGATTTTCGGGAACTCGAGAATA
Source organism: Bombus pascuorum (assembly GCF_905332965.1). Taxonomy (NCBI): domain Eukaryota; kingdom Metazoa; phylum Arthropoda; class Insecta; order Hymenoptera; family Apidae; genus Bombus; species Bombus pascuorum. The sequence continues at coordinate 33,470,041 of NC_083488.1, read as the reverse complement.
TGAACATAGTTCGCTTTATTGTGATTCAATAATCGTCGTTCGTGAATTTTCTTCATTGCGATTCATCGAATCACGTGTTCCTACCTGTTTCAGAATATTAGCTTCTCCGCTCAGCATCAAAAAGACAATCGCGGCTTTATAGACATTCATAATGAGACGCGATATTTTTCAATCTACCTGTAATGACTTCTCTTTCTTTCAAGAATAGTTGCATCGTTATTTTTAATGCTGATGCAGCGCCCGAGATTATTCGCTGTTATACTTGGAAACTCATCGTATTGTAGGTCGCCTCTGAGCGGCCTCTAAGAAGATGATGTTCAGAGAGAAAAAGTCACTCGACGAAACTTCGCAACTACTTCAATCGTTCGATGTAAATTGCTTTTGGTGGTCGTGTAACTTGTTTACACGAACTTTGGGAATTTTCTGACGTCGATCGATTTGTAAGAAATTTTATCCTACTTTATTAATGAAACGATATCTCCGCCATAAAATGACATATTTGTAGTTTATAAAAAAACCCATTAAATATATAAATTTTTCTTTCAAACGTTCGAGATTTCGTAAAAATGTACTCCACGCGAATTGTTTCGATATTTGTATTACGAATCAAATATCTTTGAAGCTGATACCGAAACTGCGCGGCCCGTTCTATGAAATCCCATAAACTTTAGCAGCTTTTATTAAAATACGTATCTCTGGTTATCACTTGACTGGCACGATATCACAGTGAAAACAGCGGCGCTGGAATAACGACATTCTGCGTGGTCGCGAAATAAATTATACGTGTACATGGCGCGTGCGTGCACCTAGCAAGATAACACGATTATGTCAAAGCACATGCCACCAGATCCACAAAAGATACGCATCGGCACCAACGACGACGTTATAATGCACAGTACTGGCGTTGCTCTTTTTTCGATCGGTGGTTGCGACATTTAAGCGTAGCTTAGTAAGGCTGTATGTATCTTTATCATGACGTGTGGTTGCTTTCACGGCAATTTAATATTCAAGGTCTAACGGTATCGCTAGGAGAAACGGTGAAATGATAGATGTATAGGTAGATTACGAATCTTTATGCGTTTATGGAGAAGAATAATGGTGTTATGAAAAATTGATTTATTTTATAGCATGACTGAACGAATCATTTTTACGAAATATCGATAGTTTATTAGACGGGAGACGCATCTAAGGAAAGTAAATTCGGAAAATCGACTTGGAAGGTTCAAACAGAAAATTGTCGATCATTCAACTATGTATCGACGAGACAATTTATTTCTTTAATAATTTAGCTGATATCCACTGAGTTTCGAGTATTTTTAATGAAGTATTTATATGCATTTCCTCCTGTAAAAAGACAGGTAAACTCACAGGTGACACACGTGTGGTAAAAAATTTGCGCGAGAAGTCAATTTTTACGTATATGTCGGATTCGACGACTTTTAAGATGTGTCACTCTCCTGGCAAACCGATGATATTGTTTCCGTGCCACGTATAGGCATACGTCTGATGTACGAAGCAATAGGAAAATTATGAAAACTATGTATAAACCTCTACATTTAGAATAGAAATTTAGAAGAATTAATCTGATCAACGTATTTCGTTGTTGACTTTTTTGGATAACGGATCATTAGCAAAATAATTATTCAAGAACTCGGGAAACAAGTCCAACGTGTTCAGAAAGCTATGAAATTGTTGTTAGGTGAAAGCAACGATCGTACCAACGTTTCACACGAACGATGCGAGAGAAGGATGCGTCTGTTGCTCGGTTTTCTCTCGAAGTGAAAAACAAACTTAATGTGTACAGTTTGAGGACTCGAGTGAAGCCGATTTCGAATCTTCGATTCGAAAATATCGCTATTTAATCGTTTTAAAAGTTCTTACGATTGTAAATACTTGGAAAAGCACAAATTGATGGGAACTTCTTACCTCTATCCGAAAGTCTATTAAAATTCTATCAATCTTCGCTACGTTCTTCGCGTTTTTCTGTCCCAGTTTCGCATCGTTTTGTTTCTCTCGAACTAAACCCGTTCAAAGGATATAAGAAGTTTTAATGCCATTCGTTGTTTAATAATAATCGATTAAAGTTTGTTAATATCGAAAACTAATTAAGCTCCGCGAACTGGTTATCTGGCTTAAGAAAGTACGTTCAAAATGACCGCATTGCATACATCAACGTACAGGTTATCCAACTTGTGTGTTGGCCAACTTTAACAATTGAAACATAGTGAATGGAAATGCATTTGCATAGAACGATATCACGGTGGAGCAACGTTTCACGAATTTATCAACGCACTTGATAATAAATTTATGACGCCACCGTTCCAGCCATAACTTCACCAGACTCTGAATTCACCTTCGAAGCCTTGTAACCGGCCGATGCCATCTGTACCAAGTAATTGCAAGAGTTGAATATCGGAATTTGGATCTTGCTCGTGAGAGAGATCGAATAACTTGCTGTTTCTACGCGACATCTCCGAGTGAACTTCGAACAGACGGAACTTCGACGCGCTCTCTTCGAGTCGATGCAATTAACATCACGCCTCGGCTTGTTACGAGTAACTACCAGATTACGAAGTTATAACTGTTCGAATTTATGCTTGCTGCATCCAGTCGTACGATACAGACGCAAAATGCATCGCCAGAAAAGATAGAAGACGTTTATCCTTTAATTGGATAATAACGTTTAAACGGAGATTATCGTTTGTGCGCAACAATGGACGTGGAAAAGCGTAATAACCGAAACAAAGATGTAATAAATTGAGAAAGTGTTGATCGTTAGCCCGTGTTAAACGACTAATTTAGACTTTAAGCGAGCATTCTAAACGAGCAAGATGATCCACAATGCGATCGTAAAGATTTGACCTAGCACGCGTGTCCATCATAGAACACTGGATAATCCGGCATCAAAGAGGCGTCGTAGATCCCTGATCAACGCGATTATAATTGAAAACAAACCCGTGGCCCCGATAATTATCCGGCTAAATATTTAGCTTGTTCGAGCAACATAGAGCGGTAATTATCACGAACCTTGAGCGGCACGTCGAATCCTCCTATTATCGTCGATTCTCAGCTGGTGTGTCTGTGAAGGCTCGGCGAAATCACGCGCTGCTACGTATGCGTAATAATCGATAATTAGAGCTCTTCCACCCTTCCCCCTGCATCGCTGAAGGATGTCCATTTGGGAAACGCGATAGCCCAGCCATGCCTATTATTATCAGTGCTAATCCCCAGATAACACCCGACATCGGTAATCGTGTACTCGCGTTATTGGAGTTTCTGAGTATTATGAACGTTACACACGATTCTCGCTTCCATAGATCTCTCCTTTCCTTTTCTTCTCCCATTCGCATGCCTTCGTCAATCCAAAACTTTCGTTCGTTCGTCGAATCGATCAACGATCGCGCATCGCTTCTTAGAGGTTTCCTTCTTGGTCGTGAACGAATTAAAATTACAGGGCCCCGATGCAAGCCAGTGGTAGTTTACCACCGACCCCCGTCGGTGAAACGTGTTCACCACACTGTGAATTATTAACGCGAGCATTTCTCATTTCCGGTGCGCTCATGCGCGACAGAAATTATTGGTGATCTCTGCAGATATATTATGCGACCACCACGATTTATACGTCATCACGACGAGGATTGTACGGTTTACATCGATCCATCGTGGTAAGCTGTACAACCGTCCTATCTTTTTCAAACCTCTGCTTTTCCCTTGACTCCCTACCTTCGTCTCGCTTTCCCTTCCTCTCTTCTTTTTTACTCTTTCCTCCGGCTGAAAACTGATACAGGAACGCGAGACAATAACCGCGCGAATCTTAAATAAGCGCATGTATTATTAACGATGTAAAAAGATGGTGCACCAGCAGAGGTTATGCGCTGGTAGTTACCACCGCCGCATGCATCGTGGAGGCGGAGTCGTGCAGGGAATTTGAAAGTCGTTCCAATATCTTTTTCTTTTCTTTTCTCGCAAGATAGCGCGTCGTGGTACTACGTTTAAGGCGAGATGAAAAGATATCTGATACCGTTGCTTGCGGAGATTAGACGTGCAAAGGATTTCATATTACTATAGACGAGGAATTATGGACAACAGTTGTAAATGAATGGTAAAGAATTATAATTTTTTCTCATGATAAAAAACAAAATTTTCAACGGATCTAACGTGCGTTTATAATTTAGAATTACACGTGTTATATCTAAAGAGAGGTCGGGAGAAATTCGTGATAAACTATTAAATCTTCCACCTTTCGTGTCACGTAAATATAACGCTTAATTTATTTTAATTTCCAACGTTGATCAAGCTGGTTCCAAATATTAACGCATAACGTCTATGTTATAGAATTGTCAGAAAGTGCGTTCCTACTATTTAAGAATTAGTGAAAAAGAAGAACAATTTGTTTCACAAGGTGGACGTCACCCCAAAGTGAAGTCAATGCAATATTTACAACTACTTTCGCGAATTTAAATTGTCAAATTCCATTCTGAATTTTAAGAGGTTTTTCAGCGCTTCTTTTGCCACTATCTTATCTTTCACCTAAAATGTACAATTTTATGAAGTGTGAAAAAAGTTATCAAAGTAATATATAATTTTTTTTACGGAACATACATTCCCAAAATGTAACCCGTGGAATGTATATCGGATTTACGCGTTGATGCACAGTTTTCTGGAATTTGCTTTATTCGTGTAACAAAAATTGTTTCGACTCCAAAGCGTTGCGCTCGAAATAATAAATAAACCTCGCACGACGCCCACTTTTTGTCGTTCGAAATACTAGAATTATTTGTCACCAAAAGAATTGCTGCACCGTTTTATACGCAGATAAGAAATTTCGCGTAGATCGCTGTACGCTTCTTGCAGAATTAAAAGAACAAAAGGAACGAGCGAAAGCTGATTTTGATCAGATACATTTTAATGTTTTTCTTAAACCACGCTCGACGCGTGTAAGACCGAATGAGAAACTAATCAAGATTCAATCAGAAAAAAGCACATACAAAACTTAAAATTCAATTATGTTCTTTGCAATTAGCGCAAAGTTTTACATACTTCAGAGTCTTTACGAGCGCCTTGTAATATTAAAAAAGGAACAAACCTTTATCCAAACTCGTTTCCTCGACTTTTTTATATTTTCCTAAAAATTAGCAAACTTTTTAACGGAAGGGGAGCACGGATGGGAAACGACCGGGAGACAGCAGGATTATCAACATTAATTAAGCGTATTAAGCTATCCCCGTATTAAGCTGCTCGAATTCAGAGAAATTTTGCTCTTCTCTCTTTCTCGCGTTCACCGAAAGGCAACAAGTGCTGCTAACAAGATATCTGCTGACGACACGCAAACGAAAGGAAATCGAAACGGATAGCCTGTTGGAAAAAATAAAAAAAAGAAGCAACAGTGGGGAATAAGAAGGAGAAACGAGAACAGGATCTGGGAACGAAGAAACGATGAAAGAAGCTGTGGAAGCATCAGCCAATTGCAAAGGGACGAACGAGGGAAGGGGTGAGGCGAATCGAGCTGGATAAATCGGGTGACACGAATCGAGCTCGATAAATCGAGCGACGCCGAGGATAGAAATTTGGGTTAGTTCGGCCGTAAAATACGGCCAACCATCCGTGATGGAAGAACTTGCCGCGGAAAAGTTTTAGTCGCTAATTACACGATCCCGGTGTCTGTGCGCGTTTGCAATGTGCGTGTGCATGTAAAAACACCAGAGGAAGGTAAATGGGTGTATTTTCTCGTGGAGAAAAAGTGGACGAGAGAATCCTCTTATTTCGTTCTCGACAGTTGTGACAGCCAGCACCGAAAACGTCGACGTGCCGGACGGACGGACGCGTCGTCGACGACGCGAAAACTTCCTAGCCACGCCACGTAGAAACGATGTGTCTGCCGCTTTAGTCCCGTCGCGCGCCATAATGACGCCATCGTGAAACCTTTATCGCGCACGCTCGCCTGGATGAGCCAGGGTGTTAGAAAAATGTTTGAAAAACGTGTACACCTTCGTGTGCGACGAGCCTCTACGAGAGGTTCGCGCGCTAAGAGACGTACGTAGGATGGAATACGTAAGAAGCATTGGCAGAAGCATAGAGAAAGAGAGAGCTACGTGTATCTATATTCACCGTATAGAGTTCATTTGGGGAATACCGAAGGCTTTGAGTTTCACTAGCTCGAAAATGTTCGATACGTTCGAGTGGTACGTTGTGTTCTATAGAAAGTGTTTTGATGCTTCAACCGTGGTTGGTATTGTTTCTGTTGAAATCTGATGAGGTTCGAAGCTGATACTATATAGGTTGCTTTAGAATTACGAGTTAATCGAATAGCATGAGGCACAGAGTAATGAAAGATACGTGTATTGTTCGATCAACATTTGCGTAATATCGAATCACGTTACGCGTGCAGACTTTCAGCATTTCTTGACGTTTATGCCGTATTACGAGTAATAATATTAATGTTAGAAGAAATGAAACAACGGAATCTCCGCGTGTAAAGAAATATGTAAGTGGTTACTCAAACTGTTACTGAAATCCCATGAACGAAAGTAGCACATAGTTAAGTACGCGGAAAGTGTATTCGTATCTACAGTTTAATTATTACAAGTTAATTGTTGGCAAATAATGTGGATGTTAGAAATTCTGTATCTTCTTCCAATGTAATCTCTGTGCTTTTCTGTATTTGTCCAACTTTATCGATTAAGTTAGCAAAAAGAATTCTGTGATGTCATCCACGATCGCGAAAATAGCTTTGAGAGACCAATTGAGAAACAGCTATTATTCTTTCTTCTTAACGGTTCGATTGGGTACCAGAGATTTGAAACTCGAATGATGCTGTTAAAATATTACCCAAGATTAGAAATAAAAAATGGTAACCAGGTAGACGAGACTATTTAACCTACTTACGTTACTGCTATCTGGTATTAGGGAGCGAGTTATATGTATTTTGCAACATTCTTCCACTGATATAATTGTTTAGTGCTTAGTTATTTATTTTGCAAATTTTCTACGAGGACAAATGACAATTCATATATATAATTGGGCACAAATGCCGAATGGAAACAACGAATAGATAGATCACGAAATTGTCATACGTCGTTTTACGATTAAACGCTTCTCTAGCAATTATACTGTCAATGTATGTTCACATCATGTAGCACGAGCTGAAACTTAATCGGGGATTACTATCGGAAATAATAATCGTTGAATGATATATGCAATATGTACAATTTATAAAGCGAACTTTTATAAATACATTATATATGTAGATCGATACATGACGATATTTAAACCCATATTTGATATTTTCATATTGTTTCATTTGATGCAAATTCGTTAATAGTAGATTTTATAATATTTCATATTTAATTGAATATTATTTATCTCTATCTAAATATCGAATTTCAAAAATTACGATGTTTTTTAATCACAACAAAACATTCAACTTTGTAATCTGAAGATCAGCACGCTTTTGTAAAAAATTGAAAAGTATTATTAATGAAACTTTACGAGTTGCTTGTATCAATAAATTCTCTTGTAGTACAGTAACAAGTTTGACAATAAAATCAGAGAAATTAGAAAGCTATCCATCTAACAATCCTATTTGTCGTAAAATAGTAAAATCGTAGAAAATAGCTTAATAATCTACAACTTGTAGCTTGTCAATATTATTAGACTACTGTATGCAAGAGTGCTGAAAGAAATTCGTAGAATTTGTTTCAGCCATAGATTTTTTCATCATCAGGATCAATTTTTGCAACGTGTAGCAATTACGTAAGCAACATCGCAATTTATGAAAGCAATAATCATTCCGTTTTCTCGAGTGTTGCACGTCATGTTTCCAGCATCGTGACTCTGATATATACGGATAAATTACAGCGTGCGGCTTGTTCGTTTCACTTTTGTGACCCGTCTACCTGACACCGTTACACCGTAAAATGTATGACGTAACTTGGTATTAGTTTACGGCGGACTTTTACACCACGAAACGCACGGGTTGTTACACCTTGAAATATTCAGCGGGATGACGATTTCAGGCGAAATTCACACATGCAAATACGCGGATGAAGCCGCGAGTTGGATGTCGTTTCACGCAACATCTGCGGCAACGGTAACTGTTCTAACGAAAACGTACAAGGTTTCCGTGACTATACCAACAGCTAAAGCCAGAGGAGTGGGAGAAAGGGGGGAGGGCAGGGATGTTATATCGACACGGTACAGCAATTTGCCATCGACGACATCCTCGAGGATCCCTCGATATGAGATCGTCTCCTCGACCTGTCTTCGCAACGTGTCCATAAAACTATCGTCTACCTTTCCGCGGTTTTTCTTTGTCCCTTTGTCCCGTCTGTTTCGTGGTAACACGTGTAAAATCGAACGGAAGGATATCTCGTTCCTCTTTGTTATTCGCCGGCTGCGTAAAAGCGCAACATTTGTAACGTTTTTGCTTGATATTCATCGTAGAGAAGGTTTCACCTAGAGAAGGAAATCGTAAGATAAAATGGCTGGCAGGTGTTGAGAATATGGAAATTTGAAGTGTAAAAATAACATTATATTTTAATGACGATGATCATATTACAAGAAATGTTTAGGACGAATTTTATTACATATATTAGTTATGTGAAATTCTAATAATTCTTTTTATGAAATTCTTGTATCTCAGAAGTTTCTATAATATTTCTAAAAGAATGGCGATTGTTCGAAAACTAGTTGATAATCACTCGGATATTTTATTGCTACATTCAATTGCGCCTTCGATGAAAGAAACATGACGTTGTTTTAAAAAAATACGCGAGAAAGATGTTGGCATAGCTAAAATGAAAAATGCTACACACAATTCAAGACTAATAGGAAACGGTATAGAAGAAAAACTTCACTGAGAGATATACGTTCCTCTTATATGCGTAATAAATTCTTCATAAAATAAAATTCCTGCTGTAATTCGAGTTTCCTGCTTTAATAACTCAAGTTTTTCAAGAACTTTAAACCAGAATTTTCTGAACAGCGTGAAGGGAAGGACGCGACTGAAAACCCGCTGGTAGTCGAAAAAATTTTAAACGTGATAATCCTGAGAAAACGGGTGCTCGAGCAATTCTTCCTGCAGAATTTTTACTATCCTACAGTGCTACTCTTAGTTTCTTTCAGATGGCTGAGAGAGCTTGTCCGCCAGGTAAAACGCAAGTCTACGGCACGCAGTCGTGCCTTGTGTGCTTGGCCAAGGTACACAAGATGGATATTTTCGTAGAACGGGCGTTCTGAGACAATACGAGACTCTCGAGATGAGAGGGCTTCGTCAGTCTTCGCATAATGAGGCTGGCCTTGTTCTACTCTTCCATGCTGGAGCACGCCGATAAGGGTGTCTCTAGGTAGCCGGCTGGACGAAGGTTCAGCGACGGGAGGAGGCGAAGAAGTCGCACGGTACAAGTATCTAGCTAAGAATATAGCCGATCCTGAGATCCTCTTATTTAAGTCATTAATCATAAAAAAAAATATCGTAAACTAATTTTGTGTTCCTATCAACTAGATTTGCGTCATAGTAATGTGATTTGCATCATAGTTTGGAAATCTTTAGATACATTAGCATGAAGTTAATTTTATGGTAAAAAGTAACGGGTATAGAAAGAAAATATAATGCCTACTATTCGATACTCTTTTGTTTGTTATATAACATTTTGGGAAACGAGGAATAACGCAAGCGAATATAGTATCTCAGAGATGTATGTAACTTTAAATAAGGAAACTACAGCAAAACGAAAGGGAAGTCTCTGAAATTTCTTCGTACGTTTATAAAAATTCTCTCTCGTTCGTAACACAAAAGCACGTCAATTTCTTATTTCGTTTTGAGGTGCGAAATCAGTTGGAAAACGTAAATTGCGGTGAAATTCTAACGAGAACAAGATAAAAGTGCTACTTTATCGAATTTATCTTATCATATAACGTAAGGATTTTTCGTTCTTTTGCGAAGAAATTAATTTACCTCTTTTTTAAACATTAATAACTAAGAGTAGAAACCTTTTCCACTACAGCTTTCGACGACTCTATCATTCAAGTAGTATCTCCTATTTCGTTACGATTGGACAATCTTCGATCAATTAATTTTTTCGCGAGAAGGTCGTTTCTTACAAAGCTCAGCTTCACAGGTTTGCTTATTGTTATTTAATCTTCTGTTCATTTTGCGAGACGCCTTTTGACCCATTGAACGAACAGCAAACGATTCATTGGCGCACGAAGGGCTTAGAAGTTTATCCCTTGGGGCGAATAACCTGGGAAGTAAGGAGAGATTTCCAGGAAAGATCGGAAGGATTGTATCGAAAGCAGTTTCCAGAGGGTCGAAGGATTGTATCGAAGTTTTTACTATTGCAGAGAGGAAGTCGAGTGTTCGGCATCTCCACATTGTCGTTTTGTAGGTCAAGAGAGGAATGAGACGAAAAACCTCGCCACGGTCTCACAACTTTCGCCATTAGCTGTATTGTTCCGATCCTCGAAGTTGTTCTACCGTTTACTATGAAAATACTGTTTCTCGCGTGGATCACATTAGCATTCGCTTCCCACGTTTCGATTATTTCGTCGAATCACGAATTCACTTCGCTGCACTGCTTTCTTCCATCTTGCTCTCCTGTTTAAGACCACTGGCGATATTTTTGCAAAGCAGTTTGCTTAATCCGTTTATCGTATAAGCGAGAAAATGACAAAACTTCTTTACAAATTCAATTTTGCTTACATTTTTTACGTTACTTCGTAAAGACCGAGTTCTTAATTTTTAGTCCTTTCGTGATTCAACGTAAATCTTGATTACGAGTCGGTCAAGCGTGGATTCTTAAAATCGGAATATATAATTTGTACAAACGTGAATCTTTATTGAGCTGCCAATCTTTCGTCGTTGACGTGACGTTAAATTTATATAAAGAAACTTTGAATCCCTTGGATTATGGTAGCCAATAAAAGTTATTTACGATGCATCTAATATACATATAGTCGAGAAAGAGAATTACAGAATGATTTTAAAGTTGCTGGTTGTAGTACAAACTAAAACTTTTAACTAATATAAACGTCAAAAGGAAGCGACAGCACGTAGAATATTATTATTAGGGATTCTGTTGTCTACGCGAGTTCAGAAGCTTATAGCGAAAAGCTCTCTGTCCCTACTGCAAATTCCTTCGCCACACAGTGCTATAAACGAAAACGCTAACTTCCAAAACACGAGTAGCTACGTTAGTTGGTTTACACGAGTGTAGCAACTCAGCGAACGATCCGTCACTGTAAAATTGAACGCGTACGAAACATGTTAATCTCTGAAAACACTTCGTCGCGATGTTAAGCGCTTATTCCGCAAAGCTGCTGTGCAATTTTTTTCTTGGTCGTTTTATCCCTCCTGTTTCCTCGTCGAAAGTAACAATATAACTTTCCCAAGACAAGTGACGGGTGTGTCTTGAAAGTGAAATAAGGAAAATAGGGAAATTTTTTCCTCCATCGTTCCTTCTTCTTGTTTTTCTTTCCTTTCTTGGCCTGCTTCCGGTACGGAATAAGACGGTTAGAGGCGACACGTCCCTCTCTCAGGCTGACACAGCGCACTTCGCCAGAAGTTCCGTTCGGAATTTTAAAACGCCCGCGTCAACCGAGCGAATAGTTAGGTCAACCGGGTAACTTGGAAACTCCGGAAAAAATTGAAAATCTTTTAGCGCACGTTTATTGTCTCTTCTCTTCCGCTGAGGATGTGTCGTGAAATTCTCGTTCGTCTAACCGTCAACAATCTCACATGGTACAAACTTGTGCTCATTGATGCAAACGAGGAATGCGAATTTTACATTTTCATTTCACGTTTTTCCCTTGTCCGTTCCCATATACATATATTCCTCATTTTATTATACTTTCTTATAACTTTATTTATCGTTGTGTCACTGCCTGATTACGCTGACACTGACTATGCTGATCATTTTTGCCGACTATCTAATTTATCTACTTTATCGATAATTTCAACTACTCCGAGAACGAAAGACGATTTACCTACTTTGTATTTTGCTCGTAGCAAATACCAAATACACCCGCATATTACGCGATACATATGTTTAAAAAAACGCGATATTTTCTACAACTGCAATGCAAACACGTGTTTTTTTTTTTTTTTTTTTTTAAATAGCTTATTTAGCCAATATTTGATTTCTTGTACATTTTTGAGATTCACAATAAACAATGAATTTGAGTATAGTGTGTTTAGGCAAAAGTACCGATACGCGTCGGTACGACGTAGCCATGGTCTAATATGTGTCGTGGATTTTCGGTTTTTGCGTTTATTTTTTTGTTTTTTGGGTTTAAGTCGCATTGGAGCGTGATTTTTGTGTATTCTTGTGTGTGTTGTACTTTGTCCTGAAACTTGGCCGCAAAACAGGACTCCTCGGTGTATTACTTTTATGCGTTGTGGGATTTTGTGGGGGGGGTTGAGAGGGAAGGGGAGGGGCAAACTTACGTGTAGGTACTTGAATCGTGACTAAACAAAGTTATTTTACCATTCGCGTCTGCAATTACTGCTATAACTCTTAAGTTCTCTGGAACCACCATCAAGCGACTCAGCGTACGGTGACAGCGAACAATTGGAGACGTGTTCACGCCGACTGACCTTTTCCCGAAATTGCACGAAATCTATCCTGAATAGGGCTTAGTACTGTTTCCACGTTTCTCCATTGTCCTACAATACCCGGCGGAACTAGCACGGTCTAAGAGGAGGGATAAAGAAAGAGAAAAGGCCGGTCCGACGAACTTATCGTTCTGGCTAGCTTTGGATGAAGGATCTCTGTTGGTTCACGATGGGTCGTCTCTCCTCGGGGCTTCGTCATATCTGGCCTGGAAATGTATTTCAATCCGCTGGAAGATACTGTCCGTCTCCTCTATTTCATATGGATGTTTCTTCATCCCAAGCGGTGCAGAAACAGGGATTGGTAGGACATGCTGGTGTACGCAGAAGCGTTTAGTTCAAGGCGTCACTTTATTCCTTAAATACCCAAAGGTATTCTACTCACGGAATTGTACATCTTTTTCTTCTCTTCGTCGCTAAATAGCCCTGGATATCTTGAGAGGGATAGAGAAGTTAGCCTGCACTCGTCTCACTTCAACCCATCCTGTCTTTTCTTTTTTTTTTCTTTCTATCTTTCGTTTTTCCTTCTTATTCTCCGTTCTCTTGCTCGCAAAGCAATTTATACGCGCCTCCACCTTGCAAACAGCCAACCATTACTCGAGGACGATAAAGCTTCCCGAGCTTTGCGAACACGTCCCGGGTTGCATGCACGAGACCGAATTCTCTCTCTATCTTGTTTTCTCCCCGTCTCTGTCTCGACGATTTATGTCGTTCGTAAGTTAAGAATCGCAAGAGAGAACCAAGGAGAAATTCGTTCGCGTTAATTGCCATGTACCTGGCACCTTCGACGACTCTTGTTAACGTTCGACTCGATCGTTAGATTGGAAACGTTATTTCTATTGAGCAACTAATTGACGACTAGTGCAAGTACAGTCGGTTACAAAAGTCTATATACATCCTTTGATTTGATGAAATTTTGTCATTTCCTGGATTTCAAACAGGCGTAAAATGTTCGTGATGATTGATTTCGAAATTGCTTTCTTGCGCGGAGTTTTGTGATCGATTCCTGGAAATTGGTTGGTATACATTTGCTCTTGAGATGAAAATAGTTAGTAACACGCGAGAAAACAGTTAGTAAGGTTAAAAGCTGCGATGTTATAGACTTACAATTGCATAGATGGAAATTTCTCCCTTGACACGCTATAATCTCTTCTATAATTAAAAACAGCTGATCGCTTAACAATTTTTAGGAATGGAGAAGTCTACTATGCGATATATTTTATTTCTATTATTTTATTATATCCGCGTTTCATACGTGTTTGCATGAAATTGCGCTTACAGTAGGAACATATAGTAACGTTATCCTGTGAATTAATTAATTCAGAATTGGATACAATGTAGCTAAATTTCCCATTAATTGCTTTTTCATAGCCACCCTAATGAATTCATTCAACTAGATATGAGATTTATATCCTGTTACATTAAACGCAAATTGCGTAACGCTATTAAGTAAAGAAATGGCGCGACATAAAAAGGCAACGCGTGTCTTGAAATGCTAATATCGAGAATAAAAGGGAATATTTAACTTGGCTACACTGCTCTATTGAAATTATAAGGAAGAGAGTCGTTTATGATCTCATTCACGATCGGAGAAGTACGCTCGAATAATTATTTAATCTCGCGTGTCATATAATTCGAATCTTCAATCTCAATTATCAATTATTAGAATCACGGTCATTCGATTCCAATAATTTTTTTCCTCAACGTATAAAATTAAACGTACCGAATTTTCTAATGCCATCAAACGTGCTCGCTATCAAAATACTTTACCATTTGTGAACATTTTATACACTAACGGAGATAAAAGAAACTTTTCAAATTAATTCTCTGTTAGCAAACTGAACAAGCATATTTATATCCACGTTTACCGTTTTTACCATTTTATACTTTCAAGGAATCTAAAAAATTTCTGGAGTACTATAGTTTTTATTACGGTATACAATAAATTTTTAAATGAAATGTTCCAGAAGTTTTCAAGAAAAATAAAATTCGCCTGGAAGAAATTCACGAGCGAAATCTCGTCAGGTTGCCTACGGAGGGTTAAGCATCAAACTCTATTGAATTCAGCCATCGATGCTATAAAAATACAGCTGAGCATATAAATCAGCTTTTTCGTTTTACAAAACAACAAGCACTTACGACCTTTTCAAAAATGCCATAAGAGTTACGATCGCTCGATGAAGGCCAAGAATGGTAGAAGTCTTTCATTTCAGGAAGCTTTCCATCGTGAATGGAAGTTGTCGTCGAACTATTGCCAGCCCTTTCAGCAACGGTTCGTATTTCACCATTTCCTCGCAGCGACGTCTCATCGATGCTGCGCCATCTACGCACGCGATAGAAACAACGCGCGAACAGAACATACGCCGCGGAATGTTGGACGCTTCGACTGATTGCAACTTTACAGCCTCTGACTCGATAAAATTCACGTCATAAAGTTAAGGCAGCAAGGGTAAAAAAAGGAAGGGAAGAGCACGGAGAAACGGATCAGAGGAACGAGAGAGAGAGAGAGAGAGAGAGAGAGAGAGAGAGAGAGAGAGAGGAAGGGAGCGTGAGAGGGGGAAATTTAAAGCGCATCGCGTATGCATACGCTCGTAAATCCGCGGTAGGTGCGTGCACTTCGGCTTTATGAGTCGTGGCTTGATTGTAAAACCAGCGTTAAATCAGAAGCGCGTGATACTTTCGTGTCGTTGCGAATGGAAACTGAATAATCACGGGTTACCCGAGTGCCTTTGCGCGGCGAATGTCGAATGAGTAGTATCTATTGCGAAGAACGGTCGTAGACAATATGCACACCGCTCGAAGCTGTTTATATCGATGCCTTGTTTATTTTGCTGCGCCACCTATATCTTCCAAAGACGCCATTCGCTCTGCGCAATGAAGAGTGTGCGTTCAAAATTCGCTCGTCTCGCACACGTTGACGCGTGTTTCGTGTGTTTTACGTGGTTTTATAGATACTCTATTCGTCAGAACACGCATTTGACCGACAAGCAGCTTTTAAGATACGAATATGTGACGCGAAGATGGTTTTGCGAAGAAACTTGACCTGTGCAGTGTGTATTACGTTTGACAGACGACGATGAGCTTCGTTGTTTTTCTACCGAGCAGTGCTTGGGTAAGTTTTTTTTCATTTCGATTGATTCAATTGAGAACGAGAAAAGTATAATATTTCATACTAGTTTTATCTACTTTCGTATATGACTTTAGGCTGCGACAGCTTGCAGGTTACCATAATAGGGTTAGGTATCGAGTTAGGTTAGTAATATCGTATTAAAAGCGCTAAGGAACAATATTGTTTTTTCGATTTCGAAATGCAAACAGTTAACGCTAGTGATTCTAAATTAATTAATTATATGATGTTTTAAATCGAGTCAGATATTTCATTCTTATATGCCACTACAAATTATAACCTCTTAAATTATCAATCATTCGTTTTGCGTCGACATTATCGTAATCGTTTGTAATCGATAAATAAACAATCAACGATTTGTATAAATTACAACGAATAAATAGCAATGATCTCATAGAAAAATTGTAAATTGGTAAATTAGCGTGCAATTATTTCAAGTCAACGTTATCTTAACTGTTTCTAATTGATAAATAATTAATAAACTACCTATATAAATCATCATTTTATACGAACAAATAACAACGACTTAAGAGAAGCAACTAATCTTGCTACACAAACAAAGTACACGAAAAAGGATCAGAATCATCAAAACGTGAATCACGAAAAACTAAAACTAAAAATTGTTTCACGCACTCCGCGGTAATTAAGAAAGGAGAGAAGTGTACATTGCCCGAGGAAACTTCCACGAACATTACTCAACGCGTCTCCTCTTTCATTCTCTTTTCACCGCACTCGCAAATACAGGACTCGTGCACCGGCAAGAAAAGAATGATTAAAGCCCGAACATTTCCTCCGCTTTCGAGACTAACCAAAGAATAGCGTTCTCAAAAGCAGTGTAAGCAATCTCGTCCGTGCCGTAAATTCCGTTCAATTTATCGCGGTGGCCGTGGGCTGGCGCTTTCTAACGCGATACTCGTTGCTCCCGGGGTGTTTCTTATTTTTCACGGGCCGCGACCTTTCCGCCAATAAACAACCAAATTTCCATTACACCGGTGGAAACAACTACGAAAACGGGTAGGAAGGATATAAAGCGCGAAGCGAAAAACCGTGAGCCTGGATAACGGTAAGGCAGAGAGTTCTAATTTCGTTCGCTGGCTCATTGTTCGTTATCATCGCGCACTTCTTCTTCCGCTGGAAAATGCGAGATAGTTCGAACGTCGTGTTTAATGCCGGGGGTCCCGGGAGAAAACCGGGAACGTAATTAATCTCGGCTCCACGAGCAGCCGCCGGTCTCGTGCAGTTTCGTGCAGCACCCTGCCGTTACAACTGTAACGATCGTGGCCTGAAACGAGCGCATCCTGCGCTTCACGCCTCCACGAAACAACCGGTAGCCCGAAGCTACCGCGTTCGTACGGCCCTTTCGTGCACCGTTCTCAACCGAGAAGACCGGATCAGCTCCTCGTAAACTGTCTCTCCTTTCTTTCTGCGGCTGATTGTGTCGATAAAAAGAGCTACGATTAATTCTTTCGGCGTGATAAGTAGCTGGTGCTTTCTCAGACGTATGTATTATACGATTCTTCTTCCTTCTTCGTGCTTATCGAGGTCGCGTGGATCGAACGTACGACGAACAGCGTTATTATGCGTGGCGGAATTGCTCCATGATCATAGAAATTGTATAATTCTAATTGTTGGATGATTTTGGAAATTGGACAATTTTAGAAATTAATGTCAGTTTCTCCGTTCTCCTTCCGAGTGAGATTGTATTTAAAAGGTCTTGTGGGTAGGGATCGTAGGATCGAGTGCAACCACAAAGCAGTATGTATAGTGGATAATGAGAAAGTTTATGTCTGTAACTTCTCTTGAGTTATCTTTATAACTTGGTTTTTCATGAAACTATTGCATTTAACGGAATTATTCTTTGATGATTTTATTTTCTATTTGGTTAAGAAATAATTCGAACATCTTAAAATGATCCTTGAAAGAAATCTTTTATTTATTACAGATCATAATTTATAGTTCGATATTGAAAATTTGTGATGTCGCGCGTCTAACTTCTGAAGAATAGAACGATCTAAGTAGGTTAGGTTATCCTATTCTTGTTATCTGCTACACGTTCTACGATTTTGGACTTTAAAGTTTTCTCGAAAAGTTGGTACAGCTGGTACCGCAAATAAAGATTTATCGGACTGATACGGTTATCTAGGCACTTCAGAAGAAAAAGGTGCAAGAACGAATGTAGGGATAGAATATGTAGGTATAAAAAGAACCAATGGAACCATCTTGCCGGACCAGAACTCGAATCTTTGAATAGTGCAACCTTCCAACTTATTGAGTTATCTGATCCGTCAGCACATTTTGCCTCCGCTTTATTCTCATATGCATTCTACGTTGTCATTCGAATAAATGTGTGATGATCCTAAAATTTCTAAAGAACAAAATCCTCTTCCTGTGTCAAGAATCTACTATCGGTACAAAAGGATCAGCATGTTTTATTAAAATTATGGTGCTCACTTTTTGAAGAGTTTAACTTTAATCACGTACTCGTGAAAACAAAAAGCGTAATCGATCGGTTGGATTTCTAAAAAGCTCAAGCAACATTCACTAATACTGCTATAGAATACTCCATATACTTCTGAATATTATATGAATAAAATTTATCATAATTAATTGAATTTAATCAAGTAATCATAATTAATTTAATCAAATTAACTTAATCGAAAAATAATTCCAACCTCATCGCTCTTTTCGATTAAACTTTCGGTAACTGTTCATCGCACTCGCGTCGAAAGAGTTACAAATACTTAGGATCGAATAATTTGACCATCATACAATTACAGTCCTGTCGAAGCATTTTCCCGTTAATTGTTTACACGCCGCGCGAATACCAAATTAACTTGGCGACAGTGTGTGGTTTCCGCGGCGACCGCGATCATAGCAGTCGGACGAGCTCGAATAGATTTCGCTGATGCAATTGTTCGTAGGCACGAAATATATCTATAGAAAATTTGCAGGCTCGTTAACGTTTAATATTGAGAATTATTGGTCTGGCCGGAAACCGTTGAATAGGACCCTGCTCATTCATGCTCGCCGTTCGTCGAACACATTGTTGTGTAATTAGTTTTAACTTCGTTAAAGAGCTATACCCGCTGCTTTATTTCCCACGAATTTACCTGCGTAGTAGGTAATTATTGGTAATGAAGGCCGGGAAAACAATGAGTGGCTATAAAGGAATTTTTGTTTTCTCTGACATCTGTTTTTAAATACGCAACTTCAAATTGAACGTGATCGATATTTCACCAACTTTTAATACGTTTTCCCTATGTGTATGCTAAGTGCTTATAAATTTTCAATGTCAAATACGACTCGATCGATTTTTATATATAATATAAATTAATATTAAAAGTTGGGGAATTATAATTTTATCGTATGGGTGGGTACATTAGGTAATTATACGTGTTCGTTGTTATCGACTTTTTCATTATAATAAAATATTCGATAAAAGAGACGAGAAACAATCGTTGCGGTTAAACGATAAGCGTACAACTATCAGCTTTCATTCAACAGCACATTTTCCAAAGGTTGAGGCTTTCCTCCTTCGTAATAACGTCCCTCTTTACGAATTGAAATCTCACGATGCGTCCGATTCAACGTGGAAACAATAAGCGCTCGAATGCTGTCGATATCATGAAAAGCGAATTGTGATTATTTCACAATGAACGATGTTTCATTCGATTTATGTCATTTTTTCTTCAATTGTACACGACCGCGCGTACACGTTTCCCCCTGACAGCAAATATTACATGAATAATCAAGTTCGTGAAGTATGATGGGGCTTTTAAAATCGACCGTTTTCGGTCGAATCATGCATGAAACACGTCGAATCGAAAAGAGAGGCGGGTTGGAAAAAATAGAACGAACGTGACGTTTCTTTAACGCTTATTCTTCATTACTTACGGTGAATTTAACGTGGGTACGCAACAGAGCATTCTGACATAAAAAAAAAGATATAAAAAGTATAAAGAGCGTTTTACACACTTTTTTCGAGTCGTAATTTCTTCGATAAAAATGTATCTGGGTTAAGCACGGAGGACCGTTTTATATCTTTATCCTCCAACGTGCCGTAACATCAGAAATTTTATCACCGATTGTTCTTCTTCGGCTTAATCTGCATAATTAATGTAGTTTCATCTTCTTGCCTTGTAGTCGTATCACATTATGGTGCGTTTTATTTCGATTCAGTTACTTTTTCCCTGTGAAACGAAATAACGGCAATGACGTGTTAAATAATTTAAACTGTCGCTTTCAAATAAATCCTTTTCGTATTCTGCTATGCTAAAAGTACGTTAAATTTTGAAATACATATTGCACTTTATGTTTCATTTATTGATAATGACAGTATTGGGTATTGATGAATTTCATTGAATTACATTTCATTATTTCAATTTTCAATTAAGAGCGATTTAAATATGTCCAATTTATTTCTCATATTTTAATATTTAAAACCTTACTTTCACTGCAAACAAATGTGATTTCAATTCTCTAAATAATAATATTCTGCGATACATTTATTAAAATTCAATGATAAAAACCGGAATTTTAAATATCAAAGTAAATTTCAACAATTAAAAATTCGTTTGCGAACGAAACTTTGCAACAACTAGCCAAACACGTTCACCTCTCAAGTATTTCACAAACATGCGGGAAAAAGAACCACTGCAAAACTTTCGCGCACTACGAAAAAGTTTACGTAGGAATAAAAAATGCGATGGTATCAGCTTCTCTGCGAAATGTTCCATAATATATCAATTCGAACTAAGAAGCAACTACCCATTGAGTAACAGCATTCAATCAACATTTTGCAACTCGACGTACAATAGGAAATTATTATGGCAACACTATGCGAGAAGCTATTCGTAGGATAGTACAGAGTCTGGTAATTATCGTTATTTACCTTTTTGCCACGCCGCATCGGTCGTAGTCTGCTCCTTAACGAGGCATGTCACGAGAACACGTTCGATCGCAGGGTTAATTTGGACGCAATGAAACCAAAGCCCGGGGCATTCTACGATTGCATCTCGATACGATCGTTATAGGATGAGCTCTATGTCGGATTTTCGCTTAGCGATATCAGGCCTACCTCCGACGCCATTGATCAGTGGCATCGTTCCAAATTACCCTTTAAACATCCATTCGCCGACGCGGAATTGTTCACTTTTCTCGATCGGTCGATCAGTTTTTACGTGCCGGCATTGCAGACGCGACTGACGTGTAATTTCTCTTGACATTTCGCCCCGATTTCCGGCTGCATCCGTGCCGCGAAAAAAAAAGTAACAACGAGAGTTCGTCCAAGTTCTACTGCATGAAACACAATAGCGCATACTTTCTGTCTCTCCCTCTGTCTTTCTTTCTCTTTCTACGAAACCCTCTTTCCTCGACAGCACTTTCAATCCGTTTGATTGAACGAAATTCGGATCGACGTGGAGACAGGCTAGAAAAACTCATTTTTGATGCTTGGCTCGAAGAACCGATGGAAGGGAATTTTCGAAAAAAAAAGGGCGCGCGGATAGTCCCGATGCAAAAATCATGATCGGCCGGCGAGACTTGCAGCAATTTGTTGGACGCATATATGGGACGAGGAACACGAAAACCGTGACGAGAGAATATTTTTGAAAATATTGCCGCTATAGGAAAATGTTATTGGACGGTACCGAAGTGCCTTAAGCGATACATTTTTTGTTTTATTTTAAAGGGAAAATTCAGTTTCCTACGGGTGAAGGTTTTAATGGAAAATTCGAAATCATTGTGGTTTCTGTTACCTGTAACATAATCCTGTATTTTGCAATTTATAAGATTATCGATTAATGAACCGTTAATGGTGATACATAATTTATATATCAAATCAAATTTATCTTAGTATTTTTATACTTAGTATATGTATAATTTTTATATTCCACTACTGTTGCGTACGTCGAAGAGGAATAGACAGTTTTTTATCCATTAGCGCTTCTATCAATACGCGAAAGCTCCATCGAAGTAATTTAGTGTGTTTAGAACAGTCATTGTTCTTTCATCCAGTTAAAAGATAATTATATTTTATAAATTAATCAAATTTCTACGGCCCTCTAACGATATAAAAATCTATAACGTCAGCGTAATGTGTATGACTGCGTGGCAACGATATTTCTTCAAAGCTACTAAAATTTCCGAACATACCGCCATATATTCCATTTATCGAATACTCTCATTGAAACGTAATGAATGTGGAATTCTTCAATTTAGCAAGTAACGTTTCTGACACGAATTCTTTGAAACTGCAATTGCATCGGTATTTCTAGCGAACGAAGATTATCGATCAATCGTCGCTTTAACACACTGTTATTTGTTTAATTTTCGTACAGATCGGTCTCCATAATGCGATATGGGGCGAAACGTTGCAAAGCGTAGTACCTGTAATTTCTACAGTGGGTCGGATAGTGACGGTAATGCATAATGATTATGAGGTATTACGTACGAACATTGTGCGCGCTCTCGTTGGAAGGTCCTTCATCATGTTCGACATGGACACGCCATATTTTCCAATACACAATCTGTGAAAGGAATGAAGCACGTTCGTTGATATATGGTGCCACTCAAGGCGTATAAGCGGCAGTAATTCACGGTATTATCTGATCTGGATGCGTGGCTATGTGAAAGCGGATAGCGCTCGCGCCAGAGTAACAACAGGAGGGTGGCGGAAACCACGTTGAACGTGAAAGGGGTGACGATGATGAGAGAAAAAGAGAGAGGGAGAGAGGGAAGGAAAAGAAAAAGTTAACGAAGAGAAATGATCATCCATGGCGATGGCTTACCAAAGATCGGCACTGTATTGATTTGATCGAAACGGTTTCTCTTTGTTTTACAAGATTATCCCTGAATTGATGTCTTGCCGCACAAGCTCCGATAAAATACGGTTTTCGCCTATAGTATTTTACTCATACAGACTTTTCTTCGTAATCTACTATTGTGTAGATACATTGTGCGAGAAAAATTGTTAGATTTTATACGTTTGAATGATTTCAAGATTAAAAATAAAATTTATCTACGCAGACGTATTTGGCGAGCTATTCTTCTTTCCTTTCTTATCTCTTACAAATTAACTTTGAATCTTTCGGCCATTTCTCAGGAAATAAAGTTTTATTAATATAATACCGAAACCGATTTGTTTGATGTCAATACCGATATAATACCAAGTATAATTTTTTAAATTATTATATTTCTTGATAGAGTTTTTAATATTTTTTGGAAATTTCGGTTTTTTGTTTCTCCACTTTTGCAAAATATATGTATGCTTAGCATGTAGTTTCAAGTACGTGTGTTTATGTATATATATCTTCATTTGTTAAAAGATTCTATATAAATGCGTAATACATTCTTAGAGTTCAATCGACAATATCGCAAGATTTTCTCAGCGCCTGACAAATTTCGTCAAATTCTTTCATCCACAAGTACCATTGTTCTTATAATGAAATTCACGACTACTTTCCCTCTGCCATTTATTTCGTACCCGCCCATTCGTTCCATTATTACCGTCGTTGAGGGTTTTTATTCCTTGGTTCTTGCCTCGTCCCCGTTCCTTCGGCACCGGAGTTTATATTTTTCATAATTAATTGGCCAGGCCGGAGACTTCTAAACAATGGTTAAAGTCCCTTCGTGATTTTCGTGATTTTCGCGATTCAAGAAATAATGAGGCGTATTCATCATCTCGCGGAAACGTCGCGGATAAAATGTGTGGTTTGTTACAGTATATAGTTACTGTGTGGCACGAATTCACGAATTTATTCACCCAATTTTCAATTTCATTCATTCTATTTCGTCCAATTAAAAAATTAGAGCGAGATCAAGAAGTCTTTAACGAAACCGTTTTTAGAGGAAACGATATGAATTGTGTCATTAACGGTTATAAAGAGTAATTATACAAAGTACAAGTAAGGTACCTTCATTAAGAGAAATAAAAAAAATGTGAAAGAGAGGTTGAATAAGAAATAATTAATGCACGACGCTTCATAAAAAGTAGGAAGAATTTAAAATATGGTATTCGTAAATTTCAATTACTTTTAAGTTGAACTTTTGTTAAAATTTTCGAGTAAACTTTGACGAAACGATGTAAAATAAAAATGAATATTTTTGAAAAATCCACGGTATAAAAAATATTTTTAAAAAGTCTTCTTTTCGAACGTTCTCTAACGCACGTTTTCCAAATAAAACTCGCTTACCACCATTGGCACGATCAAATACGAACGTAATATTACGTTTGAAGTTGAAAAAATCTGAAATGGAATCCTTTATGTCCAAATGATACGATATCGTAGTGTATATACGTATCCTATCGTTCGTTATCTATCTACGATATCGCAATATTTTCATTTGTTCGGAACAGTTTCTACGAGCACGTGTCGGCACATCGAAATGCTATTAAACACAGTTCATACTGATGGAAGAAAGATCGAAGTCGCTGAATGTTAGTGATATATATCATCGTACGCTTTCTCGTTGATACGTGACTGGAAGCAGGGGAAGCTGGCTGGGTTTCTTAAATCACTGAAGCACCGCCAGAGAATAGTAACCGGTATCTTTGCTGGTAGTACCATATTCCGTGCACGATTTACCCAGAATCGGAATGTCTGGTGATCGTGTCCTGCGGTTGAGGACGATTTCTCCAGTGAATGTAAGAGACTAAAGGGGCAGAGAAAAGAGTTGGAGAGGTGACTCGATTTCCATTACTTACAATTATTGATTTAGACGAAATCAGTCAGAGACGTGAAGAGAAACCGGAGTAGTTAACAAAAAAGTTGAAGTATCTCAATGACGTTCTCTATTATTATTATTATTATTATTATTATTATTATTTCTGAAATAACGATTCATTTTTTTTTTTTAGTAATTTACACTTATAACTTGGTGATTCCATAAAAAAGACAGGAACTGTTGCTTCTGATTATTAATTCATCGTTAATTTTTACACTTTGGTAAAATTCCAATCGTGTTGCTACAAGTTGATCAAAATACCTGGATACTGACGAACGACAGTATATTACGACAGTGACTTTAAAAATTAATGGAACGTTTATAACTTGCAAGACACAAGACATTAGACTTTTGTTTCTAATTTTGTATTTGTAACTTAGAATTTTGAAATTTTTATTCGATAATGTTTCTTTTCTTCACGTTTGCTGCATTTTACGTTTATTTTCCAATGCTAGGTAGTTTGGAATTAAATGCGTTTTAATATTTCATGACATAGATTCTAAGAACGAAATATCTCGAATCATGTTCGACAATGATGGTAGTGGAAACACAGCCATAAATCTCGGCTTCCCGCGTCTGAATACTCTTCGCGTTGTATTCATGCGTCTTTTGTCTGATCAAGCGTCGTCATATATCACTTCCTTGTCCTCTGCTGCACTATATTTTGCTTATCTGAATCGATACATAAAACAAGCACCTTTTTGTTATAAAACAAACACGATGTCTCCTCTTTCTCGATTTTTGTATATAAATATTCCTTCTGCCACATTGTATCAAGAATATTTTTCGAAATATGGAAAGCTGATTATCTATGACGTGTCTTTATGAAAATATATACCTTGAATTAGGTCAACTGTCAGTTTCTCAAGTATTGTCAAAACTTCTCTTTCGAGTAGATCCATAGAGACAGAATTCTACTTGTTTGCTCAGGCACGACCCTATTCTATTTGTTTTACCAGACACGAACCGATACTACTACTTTCGTGCCCGTTCGTATACGGTGTAATTCTACTTGGCTATCCATGCACGATTCCATTATATTGGTTTAGCTTGGTATTGGAACGCAAACTTTTGCCATAAATACTCGAAGACAAAAATAAATTGTGCCACTCTAAACACACGATATTCACGACTCTATCCTCGCTCTATCTAAATTTTTACCCAAGTTAACGTCTCGAAGATTCGTTCGAAATTCGCTCAACAAGTATACATTTCGTTCTAACGATTTGAAATTTTTTATCTCGCATTTATGTTCCCCTATTCTGTTAGAAACAAATTATTTCAAAGATCGTTTACTATGAATTATCAGACAGTTACCTGTAAAACTTGAAACGTTTGATCAAACTCATCCTACGGTTCGTTGACGTGATTTAAAACACGCTCCTTGTCTTTCATTTTTCTCGAAAGTTTTGAAACGAGTTCGTCTCGCTCTACCATGTCGTGTAAAACATTACTCCTGTACATAAGGCTTCATTATTGAAACACGGATACGTAGTGACGGGACGTCAAGAAGGTGTCAGGAATAATCACGCCTCGTTGCTCCGGCGAGAAACTTTTCTCGTCCTTGATGCATGCACGTTGCACGGTTCGGCAGGTGAACAGTCAAAGTGCTAATGCATGACGGAAGAGTTGGAATAAGTATCGATCGGCCGCAGTGGTCGAATAGCAGTTACCGGCGAGCATGGTCAAACAGTAGTAGTAATAGAACCGGTCGTGGTTAGCCAGTAGTAAGAGGGTAGTTGCGGTCAGACAGTTAGTATCAGGTCTCGCTGCGGTTTGTCGTGAATAACAGTTTTAGTTCATCATATTGTATTCTTGCTTTGGAAATGTCAGCGGTTACAAATCGGTTCACGCTGCAACGCCCTGGGGAAAATTAACGTAGGTATACCAATGGGGGGAAAAAATGAACGTCGGGGAACGTTTCTACGCCTGTAATAAAACTTACGTGTTAATAAAATTTACAGGCCGCCTTCCTGGAAGAAGGTAAAAAGAATAACTAGGGGTGGGGGGTTAGGTTATAACGAAGGAAACGAAATATTTACTTGGCAGGCAGTTGCGGTCGAGTTTGTAGAAACCTCGCTATCTTCATCTTTAGGGCGTGTAACGAGATATTTCGCTGTAATTTGTAGAATTCTTTTTTATCCGCGTGTGTGCTTGTTCGTTATGTAACGAGATTCTGCGTTGTGTTGTGAAATTACTGTGCATGGTAAAATTAGTTTATTCTTGGAATTAATATTTTAACGAATTCTAGAGGAGCTTTAATTGAAAGTTTTAAGGATTTTAGATACTTTGATTGGATTATTGACAGAAGATTATCGATATTTTGTCATATTTAATAAAGAAATTTTATAAAATATTATAAGTAAAATAATTCAGAATGCTGTATGAAATATACAGTTGTTCGCGAAAATAGCGATACGGAAATTTCAAAATATTTTGTATAACACG
This sequence comes from Bombus pascuorum, assembly GCF_905332965.1. Taxonomy (NCBI): domain Eukaryota; kingdom Metazoa; phylum Arthropoda; class Insecta; order Hymenoptera; family Apidae; genus Bombus; species Bombus pascuorum. The sequence continues at coordinate 33,443,135 of NC_083488.1, read as the reverse complement.
CACAATATACCTACGCATAAAGATTCTCCGCGGTAGGTCTTTATATACCTTCGTGTACCGTTTTGCTTCATAGTCGCCTCGTCTAATATCGTACAGTAGTGACAAATGGAGCCTGCAACGAAGTACTGTATTACAAATTACCACAATTACCTTCTTAGGAGGAAAAAACAGCAGCTTACGTGACACTAAAATTCGCGATGCCACTTTACACGACCTTTTATCGTCCTTCTTCCCCGTCTTAGTAACTGAAAATATTTACAACTCGAAGAAATTGCGTGACTCAGCTTGTTTATCAACCGTAGAAACGTAGAACGTTTCCGAGCCGTCTTAACAATACCCCGCGTAGGTTTCAACCGGTCCGCGTCAAGATGTAAACACGTTCGAGTTTCCGGGTGGGCACGGTAATTTAATCAACTTCTTAACGGTATTCTGGACGTTTTAATATTTCACGGAAAACTATCCAACTGGAGTTCTCCTTTGCTCGCCCTGGTGAAAGTATGTAAGCGTCGTTTGTCAACAAGTAACGGCTTCGTGGCACGAACCACGGAAGTTAGGCTGGCTTGGCTTGCCGTGCGTTTAAGAGGATGTCAGGTTGAAACAAAGCCGATTAAGCGCTTAAGACCGAATCGGTTGAATGCCTAATTACGCTGTGAATGGCGTTCAAGTAGATTCCTCTCGCTGGCAATGCTACAACTTTCCTCTCTTCCCATCCCTTTTCCTGCCTTTCTCCTTCTCTTCCCTTTCTTTCACTGTCCACCTCTATTGTTCCCCTTGGGCTCTACTTGCTTAGCTTCTTATCGAATACAACTGAAATTCCTGCTTTACCTCGTCCGAATCACTTCGACGTATCGATCTCTCTGTATATATAGGCAATCTGTATAAAACCATACAATTGGGATCCTAAGTCTATAACTTTTTAACTTGGGAAACAAATTATGTAACCGAAATCGTATTTATTAAATGTCTTCGTAATGAGCGTAGAATAACTGAAATAGGATTCGAAAATTTAATAAACCCAATACTGGAGTTAACGAGGAAGCTGTTCTTCTTTCGATTTTGGCCCATAGGCTTGGTAAAACCGTATATATTGCGTTGGCAACTAAGCGATTGCGGATTTTGTCAATACCACCTAATGACAAAATCCGCAATCACTTAATTGCCAGCCCAGTAATATACGAAATTGCTCGTAATCTAAACAAACGACGGTAATATTGAAAATCATCCGATCTATAGCCAGTGTATTTTATTCAAATTGCTTACACCATATTGCTCGTGACGATGTATGCAAAAGTCATTTTCGTTATTATCTTTTCCGGATTTATTTGCTTTAGCGTTTCCTGCGTCAACAGCTTTTCCTAAACGTTATTGCCAAGGATCGAACGATAGTTTGGAAATAGCGGAGATGATAATACAGTCTTTTATATGCCGATTTTACCCCATATTCCTTCCTCTAATTTATCTGATCGTCAAAATACTGTTTATAATACTTTTGAGGACCGTGGAAAGTAAGATCGCGACACAAACTTACCATTTGGAACGCAAGAAACTTAATAATTCACTGCAGTGTGCATGTTTCGTAATATTGTAGGATCTTATACTACAATCAATTTATTTACAACGAATGGATTGTACAGATGTTGATTAAACAGGAAACGATGGTCGTTTAACGCGAACTAAATACAACAACGTGCTATAATTAAGACAATTAAATAGTTAATTTGCAACTCTCGTCACCATGGACCCAACGCTCTCTCTCACGCGGACCACACTCTCTCCACAACGCAACTCGCACTGTCCGACTTCTCGATTCACACTTTCTGGCTTCTCCACTGACACTGACTGTTAATTCGTCGTTCTCCCTTAGCATCCCTTTGTCTTTCGTCTTAGCCCCACCACGTACGTGTTCCGCAACCGCTCGTGGCCAGGGTCGCTTAGGCCCTTTCCACGAAACTATTCGATTGAAGGATCGACGACACGTTAATGGCTCTGTTGGCACTTGGGCTTTCTCGCGACACGGTTTATGGTTCACCCGATATCTCTTAGGCCTTTCGTCCACGATACTACGATATGATCTTATTTAACAACTTTGTTGAAGTGATCGTCACTTCTGAGAAAACTCTACATCTGGTCTTCGGTTTCTCAAGCGCTAAGGTCGTCGATAGCGCGTAGACAAAAGAATGCGTCGAGGAAAGACCATAAGCGGTACACGTGCGACGTTGGTTTCGGCGGTTCTTTCAGTCTCAGGGTAACGTTGTTAGCGAAAGGATCTGGATCGGCTTACATTGTATTTCACATTTTGTACTTTATTATTCACAATATATATACTTTCAATACCTTGCAGTTTGCCCACGCATTTCTTTAATTCCATCCGCTGAATAACCTTAACAAACTTTAATACGGTGAAAATTAGTTGCCAAATAACCACTGATTTATAAACTGCTTTTAGAGATAAACGTAACATATGGTTTTACTCCGGTATACGGTTTTGTATAGTTTTTTGTACTGGTAAACTTGATTACTTCCGATCTGTGAAATCGATAATGAACATTAGATCAATCCGAGACGCGTTATAGTGCATATTGCGATAGCTGCGTAATAGCTTGTCTTGTTTTACGAGACTATGTATGTAGGACGTGATCGATCACGTTTGTCATTTCTAGTGTGATTTCCATTGTTTTGCGGATAATTGGTCGTTGTACCGAATTGCCATAATATCCTGGTATATATACATATATATGTACAATATATATATAGACTTTATAATGTATGAATTCTGTGTACATACAGAACTTTGTATTATATGACGTAATATGATTCTATATGGTGACGATTTTACCTTTCAATTTGGCCCGATTTAATATTGAATTACTCTTTACTAGCGAGTTCAATAATATCCATGCAATTTCCAGTTTCTCCATATTCTAGATTTGTAATGTTGTATAATACCGTTTAATAAAACTTAACCTGTGATAGATAATATTTCATTAATAGTACAATTTCATATATACTCTTTATAAATGTTTGAACGTTTTGTTTGAAGATTTCCTTTCGACTTTATTCTTAATTTGTTCGAGACCTATAACTTGAACGTTGAATCTGCTGGTACTTCTTCCCAGAGCACTTAAGGTTGAGATATTTGCAAAGATTTACCGAACTTCTACTGTCGTGGATATTCATGGACATTTATATCTTTTAAAATTGTTGAAGTGATCGCCACTTCTAAGAAAACTCTACATCTGGTCTTCGGACATAAAAGATATAACTTAGAAAGAACGAAGCTGGCACCCCGCTGGGGGTGGCCACCCACAAGCTATATTTATTTTTGTTTTATTTTTTTTCTTCACCAACAAAATATAACACTTTACCAAATCTCCATAAGGACAAATTGTAAAATAGCCAAAATAAAATAAAAAAAAATCTGGTCTTCGGTTTTCTCAAGCGCTAAGGTCATCGATAGCGCATAGACAAAAAAGAATGCGTCGATGACAGACCATAAGCGGTACACGTACGACGTTGGCTTCAGGGTTCTTTTAATCTCAGGGTAACATTGCTAGCGTGAGGATCTGGACCAGCTTACATTGTATTCCACACTTTGTACTTTAATATTCACAATATATATATACTTACAATACCTTACAATTTACCCACGCGTTTCTTTAATTCCACATACACCGAATAACCTTAGCAAAAATAAAATAGAAGAATTGTTCCTAGGTAAATATTAAAATGACTACTTTACTTTGCGTATTTTGTATATTTCTACATATTTTAGGAATTTCACACATTTAAAGTCTAGTTACAGTGTAACGACCAGTCAATCTACGGATTGTAGCTATAAAAGTAGCTAGGTTAGACACATTATTTGTGGAATTAAGTATCTAATTCCTAAGATAGTCGAATTTTTAGAATCTTCGTTTCGGTGTGCGGGTTCTTCGGTTTCCGGAGGAAAATGCAGCGTGTCAATCGATCTCTGATGAATCCATACGTACAGTTACGGTACAATACAGTTGTAATAGTAGCGAAATATCAGAATGCATTGTCTTGAATGTCGCGCGAGCTTCGAGTCTAAAAATTCTGCAATGCCTGACCGTAAAAGCCTCGAATCTAATAAAATACTCGTTTACCCTAAAATGAATCGATCTGTAGAAATTCAAATTGTAATTTGAGAAACCATTCGGCCACTATGAATAATTGTGACAAAGTACGCTCATCTCGAATATGTCAAAGAAGTCTTCAAAATCTTTTTCGAAATTTTCTTATAAAATAAACAGCTTCGTATCTCTGATTGTGAAACATTTAACTATGAAAAACTGTCGTATTGAGCGATTCCCTAATATTTAAACACGAACAATGTAAATTCCATTCGTTCCATCGAGATGGAGTCCATTTAGCGATCCACGGGGAAACCGAATCCGTGTAAACAATCAAGCGAAACCAAAGGAAGCGGAGAATCTGGAGCAGTGTAGCGCTTCGCACAACAAGACCGGAGACTCGTGCGTCACAGCTAGGAAGCCCTTTAAGTGCAAACAGGAAGATCCTAAATATGCAACCCTCATACCCTTTATGGTGCGAGTGCCAGTGCATTCTCGCGCCTTGTGAAACGAGATTGCGTCTCGGAAATGTTTCGGAATGTTGGTTGGTCTCCGTTTGCTAAATACATATGGACGCCGGAAATAAGGATATCCGTTTGCGAATACATGGCTGGGTGTCGTTGTACCCTCAAGAATCTACTGTCCCAGAAGAACTTTTATTCATGGAATATCTTATGTTGAAAGCGATCCGCTTGATCTACAATTGGATCTCCTTCGTTGCAACGACGAAAATAGTCGTGTTAACTGTGCAAACGTGCTTTAGATTTATATTCTAATACGACATTTGCTGACGATACAGCCTTATTAGTCTCACACTCAGACCAGATAATTGCCTCCTCTACTCTCCAGTGAGGCCTCGACTCTATGGAAGAGTGGTCCCACAAATGGCGCTTCAAGGTCAACGAAAACAAATCCAGCCGCGTAACTTACACGCTACGAAAACAAACTTGCCCACAGGTGACGATAAACAACATACCTATTCTAGATAAAGAGTCAGTCAGATATCTGGGCATGACTCCGGACAGAAGATCAACATGGAAACAACATATCTTAGATAAAACCAAACAACTCAGAGCAAAATTTAAAAAATTCTACTGGCTCATCGGCCGACGTTCCAACTTTAACGCGCAAAGTAAAATTACACTGTACAAGGCCATATTAAAACCTGTTTGGACCTATGGAATCCAACTATGGGGAACAGCAAGTAATTCCAACATAGAAATTCTCCAACGATTCCAATCGAAAATCTTAAGATCCCTAATAGACGCTCCTTGGTACGTTACCAACGAAACGATGCATCACGACCTCGAGATACCCACAGTCAAAGAAGAAATATCAAAATTCAGCAATAGACACAGCACAAGAGTTAACAACTACCAAACCCTCTAATTACTCAACTACTCGACACGTCGGAACAGATCCGCAGGCTAAAAAGTCATTACACCCTAGACCTAAGCACTAGATTCATATAGAATCAAACATACTATGTCATAGTACAACGTCAGATAAATTTACTTAAAATTCTCTAACGAGAATTGATTGTAAAATAGACGCAAATTATACGCTAATAAACATCACATACATAATTATAGATGTAACATCGTCGCTCATAGGCTCGCTCGATCGACCACTGTGAATATGATTGGAAACTTTCTTTCAAGTTTTCACGATCGTTCTTGTCGAGGTTATTAGATGTGTGAACAAAAGAATGCATGGATAAATAGTAAGGTAGAAAATATATCTTAATACAGTAATGTAAATAGAAGTAGGAATATAATTTGAGCTGGTCCAGATCCGCACGCTAGCAGTGTTACCCTATAACCGAAAGCCCCGAAGCCATCGTCACCTGTCTACAGTTTATGGTTTGCCTACGACCCAGTCTTTTGTCTACACGCTGTCGATGGCTTCGGTGCTTGAGAAAACTAAAAAGATCAGATGTAGAATTTTCTTAGAAGTGGTGACCACTTCAACAATCCTTATTCGTATTTTGTAGTTTCTTGGACCCTCTGTTTCTCCGCTACATATTTGATATTTTATTTGCTAAATCACTGTGTCATGAAAATTAATCTGATATAACTATTTTCTTTAATGACATAAAGAGCATATCTTTTTGTTGTACTCTTTTTACGATTGAAGGTACAAGGAAAGTATAAGGAAATAAAAATTTAGAGTTTTCTCAGGAACGAATGATGCGTGGTTGAGGGTATTTGTATTTTACTTAGAGAGGCATCTGTATTCTACTTGGCTTGAAATATCGTTTTAAATTTCAAACAAGGCATCTTCGACCGTTCCATGGAGAAATATATTTTCAACCGTGTGAGTCGTGTACAATGTAAATTATAAACAAAGCGATAAGAATACGTGAAGGTTCCTTCATTCGGTGACTCGTATTTCATCGATTTCGATCTGTAGTGGATGACGAGACTAGTTATTGGTTAAATTAATAACGAGACGAGTTAATTTAATTAACTATATTTACAGATATCTTAAAATGTAGAATACAAAGTTAATCGCAAGCGTTGCTCTCTTGATGATATTCGTTATAAGATTGCGCGATACTGCGGTACTGATACTAATTGTTATGCTGATTCGCTAGACTGATTTGTTATACTTATTCGCTCGACTGACTGACTTCCGGAGAACATGGTCGTCTATTTATACTGGTCGAGGGGGTACCGGAAGGTTTGAACTTGTCGTCAATTGTAGATTACACGTAGCAACGAAATTGCTTTGTCCAGAGATTGTTTATTACATTATGTGCGTCGTACAGTGTTAATCATCTGTGGCAAAACAACTATGTGAGGCATCTTCGTATCGAAACGTCCTAAGACGCATATACCGCTACAGATCTAAGACTTGAGCGAGACGCACGAGCCGAGTCAGTCCGCAACCAGCCGCCAGCTGATTCGACTACGATTAAGGAACGAAGTGCAGTTTCAAAGAACAGTTGCACAGAGGCAGTTAACGTTTTATTAATTCATATAAAGTAGTTCACTGTATAGTTTTGCCTTGTCGCGTGTTCACTTGATACGGACTTTCATTGGATCATAATATAATAAAGAAATTCAAGGCTTGGCTTGCATCGGTATAATCTTGAATGGCTGGAATATCCGGCCAACATCGAAACTTACTTGGAAACCTACTTTCTTACGAGTTGGGAAATTATCGAGTGGATTGATTTTGAAGAATTGACAACAAGTTGAATCTCGATGTGAAACGCGAGGTGTGCTGAATAATACAGTTTAAGGAGTTCAGGTTGGAAAGGAAATTAGAATTTATACAATAACGTTAAATATCATAAAGGTTAATCCTTGACATTATCCATTTAAAATTCAGAACCCTTCTTAATACTCTTAAATTTTGCGCTTGCATATCTGTGAATTTTTAAACTCTTTTCAAGTTGTATTAAGCACTAATATTTATGCAGTAACTACTAAAAGTTTCCGGCCAGAATGTAGCTCTACTTCAGCTTAAATTATGCAAAACCTGAAAAACTCTTTGCGATATTTTATAAGATTACACCGGTGTGATAGATTTTCATTTTTAGAAATTCTTTATCTCAACGATATAGTGAAATTATACTTCGCGCAACTACTCTACTATAACGTTACTTTCATTCTTTGATTAAATATCAACATATAATACAGAAGTTTATCAATGTAATACTAACGCTTTAGGGTTGCTATATTTTATTAGATGAACTCGCCATTTATCTCCATAGAACTTTGGCATCTCGGATTGAAATAACAATTCTTCACCTCGAATCCGCGCCACATATTACACCGCTTCGTAGCAAGATCAGTTGGATCAAGATCGTCCATCGACGTCTCATAAAATTCGCAGTAAAATCTGCGTACGAACGTGCAACTGACACTTCCTAGTTCTTTGGTTGATCCAGAGCCAAGGAGATGACAGGATACGCCTCCAGCCGAGCAGGATCCTTGACACCTGGAACGAGGCCAATCTCCGGTCCGCCAGGAGCGTCGAACTTATGCCGTCGGCAGAGTTTCAAAATTATTACTCGACCGCGTCAGCAGCTACCGTGTTTGTTTTCGTCCTGATGCTGGTACCCTGTCTCACCTATTTTCCATCCTCGTTCGTTCTTCGCCCACAATTTTCTCTTTCAGCCGCCTGTCGCGCTTTCTTTTTTGGTCTTTACGCTGTGTCGTTTTTCTTTGCGTTTCTTCGTAACTGGAATCGAAGCGTTTGCAATGAAAAGCGGCAATTTAAATATTGAAATTATATTTGTTGGAAGAGAAAGAAAGTATTAAGTGATTAAGTGATTAAGTAGAAGAATTTTAACACTAAATGTATGACAAGATAAGATTGAAAATGAAAACACCTGTTATATTCAGAGATGACAAATTTTTCAAAATAATTGAGAAGTTAAGTTGACGATGAAGTTTTGTAGATGCCAAGGACGCGGTTAATGAGAAAAACGATATAATTTTTGAAGGGAATGAAAGAACGCGTTTAGTTAATAAATAAAACAAGCGATTGTGGTAACATGGGATTGATCGACAACGTATTAAAGTCCCTTCCCCATAAAAATTAGAAAATGTGATTTATGTTCTTCTGCTATAGCGTTTAAGAGTGGCAAATGATTTGATTTTGGAGCGATGGTTGATTTTATTGCATTTTGAGTTGCTTCTTACAATAGCACCTACTTCGATCGTGCAGGACGAGCATTTCCACTGCAGCAGATAAAGTATTCGATGATCAATGGTCATGGAAGGAAACGCGTGGTATAGAGAGTTGGGAAGTTTCACAGGGTACTTTCATTAGAAACGAAACACGTGGCGCGAGGAACACCGGCGACACAGCAAGAAAAGCAGCGAGCAAGAGAGAAATTGTACACCGGTTGCGGTGAATGGACGAAGCAGAGCGAATAGATGTATGGAGTGTTTTCTACAATCCGATTATCTTGGTCGACTTAAGCGGATTTCCGTGAAAACTTCGCCATGGCTGCGCCGTCAAATCCTCTGTAGTTATAAACGGGAAGACTGCTGCGCTCATTGTTTTCCGATTTCTCGAGTGGTCAGCTGATGGTAGGGTATTGACAGAAACAACTAGATGAATTGCATACCGAAGATAAGGTTTTGTATTTATGTCGAGAGAGATTTTACTGGAACGTAAGCGTACAGGGTGCGCCGTTAGAATTCGGACAGAATTCAATTTGTAGTTCCCACCATATTAGAATTCAGATGTTTGTGCTGATTGACTCTGAAGTTAGTTAAATATGTCAATAAGTCTTCTATAACCTCAAAATGACAGAACTCGTTAAGCAAAACCCGGAATACGATAGAAGAGCGGCGATTATAGAAAGTCTTCGCGCCGGGAGAACGCCGGTCGAAATTATAAAATTCGGAGGAACGACCGTTGGCTGGCCCACAATCTCGAAGATGTTCCTGTTGTGGGCAAAACCAAATTTCCAGCAAGTGTTCACGTTTTGAGCGTTGTCTCAAGTGAGGGCGACGTCATGCCTCCGCACTTCTTCCAAAAAGGCGAAAGAATCACAAAGGAGGTTTATTTGGAGGTCCTGAAGACAGTAATAAAGCCGTGGATGGAAATTACGGCTTCTGGAAGGCCGTATTTATTTCAACAAGATGGCGCACCTGCTCACACAAGTCATCTTGTTCAAAATTGGCTCTCTGACAATGTGGACATGTTTTGGTCGAAAGATTTCTGGCCTCCTAACAGTCCCGACCTAAACCCATTGGACTATTACGTGTGGGGCGTTATCGAGAGACAAACTAATAAATGCAGGCACCCCAACGTCAACTCCCTACGAGCTGCTATCGAGTCAGAATTCGCGACAATTAAACGCGACCAGTTGAAGTCAGCGTGCTCGCGCTTTAGAGCAAGAATAGAGCAGGTCATAGAGGCAGAGGGTGGTTACATAGAATAAAAGTTCTCAGCAAGGACCCTTTAAATGAGATATAACAACATTTTCATGTGTTTTTATGTATTGACTTAAATAAACAACTTTCTGCACAAAACTTCTTTTGTCCGGATTCTAACGGCGCACCCTGTATATCGTTTCGCTGATACTTCGTTCGTTGCTTGTTTATTGTAAAATCCAGTGATAATATCTACCAATAACAATGGTGAATCTTTAATGCACTTTGAAGGTATAATAAACTTTAATAACACGTAAATGTAATTGTCTAATTACAATCATGGCTTACTGTTTTCTACGATGCTTCATTACGAGTTCCGGCCGGAATTAGTAGCGATTTTGTCTTTTGTATCTTTTTGGAGAATTCTGTTGAACTTTGGTCGCTATCATCGCGAATTGTTTGCTATATTTTCAAAACATCCATAAGAAGATCTTTTTAATAAATCAACTAAAAACTTTTGTAATATATAATATGGATAATATTGATAGAAGGAAATGTAATTTATACGTTTTTCTATTTTTAAGATATAAAATTAATTACCACATAGCATCTGAAATCATTATCGAAGCACGTTTTAATTCAGCCCGTTTCCGTATTTTCAGGTTGAACTACTTGATGTCGGGATTAACGCCAAGCTGGTATCACGCGACGAATATTGCCCTGCACGCCATTGCATGCGTTTTGGTCACAAGGGTGAGCCTAGCGGTGGCATCACTGCGTCCAGGATTTGCTGCCTTGACAGGTTTGCTGTTTGCTGCTCATCCTGTACATACTGAAGCGGTAAGTAAAAGCTTCAAATAGACACGATGAAAGTTTACAACTATCACGCGCTGAGGCTTGAAAAAACGAAATCGCCTGAACACTTTACGTATTTTTCATTCTTCCGAGAATATTAATACAAAATAACAAGCGATCGTATAAACAGAGAAAATAGTTTGTACGATTTATGTTTATAGTAGGAGAACAAATTTTAGAAATATATCATTAAGAATAATTGCAAAATTATCTAATCCAGCGTTAGAAAAATATATTGGTATAAAAAATTGTGCAAACTAACGTTGAAACTGTGAATTTTTGAAAAAGTAATAATCACATAGATCGGATAATGCGAGGGAAAGCAGTTTTATTAACCGTGAAACATACGACGTGGAATATATTCTACGTAGACCCAAGCGAATCTGGTACATCAGAAACAGTGTCCTAATTATAATGCTGTTCCTAGTTTTATCATCGTCAGCTTCGCAGTGTGTAATAATTCGAAGAGATTAACGTAAAAACTAATTTAAAATTTTCGCCTAGTTTAGAACTTGTCTTAAGCCGCTTAGGGATACGAAAGTGATTGGCAGGAAGTCCTCTTGTACTTCTCGTTGTATCTTGCGCGTGATGCGCAGCAACAATAAACGTCAGTGATAATGTTTGTGTACGTAATCTGCTTCGGTTAAGCGCATAATAGCGATATTGTACTCATTATTATCTTCGATTATCTGTTATTTCAGAGGATGTACGTTTAAAAACGACGCGCGAAGAACGCTATTGACAATGATTAACGATCCTTTCGCATATGATTTTCCATCCAATGTATTTTTCTAACGTTCGAAAATATCTCAAAAATTCTTATTAATATGTACGATTACGCGTTTCTGTCTTATGTTACATATTTGTTGAAAACATTATAGATCTTCTACGTTCGCTAAAATGAAAATAAGAATAAAATATGAAATTGGAAGATGTCAACGAGGTAAAATATTGTCCACAGAAGATTTGCAATTTTTCTAATGAAATTAAAGAATCATAATTTACAAGCGAAAATGGGAAACAAACATTGTTTTGTTTCAAGTTTTTCTGCAGAGGCTTCGTTACAAAGTTGTAAACAAACACCGAGCGGAGATTGAAACACGAATCTATCGTATAGTATTGTATCGTATAGTAAATAGATCCTGCGTTTCTACGTAACAAAACTTTCTATAATAATCTTTCTCGAATTTTCAAATTATAAATTTACTTCTGTCGTTTGACCAGAACTGAAACTATTGAGCATAAACCGTTTTTTTTTTTTTTTTTTTTTTTAAATAGTTTATTTAGCCAATATTTGATTTTTTGTACATTTTTGAGATTCACAATAAACAATGAATTGAGTATAGTGTGTTTAGGCAAAAGTACCGATACGCGTCGGTACGACGTAGCCATGGTCTAATATGTGTCGTGGATTTTCGGTTTTTGCGTTTATTTTTTTGTTTTTTTGGGTTTAAGTCGCATTGGTGCGTGATTTTTGTGTATTCTTGTGTGTGTTGTATTTTGTCCTGAAACTTGGCCGCAAAACAGGACTCCTCGGTTGAGCATAAACCGTACATACTTGAAAATGACTATTTCTTTCTTTTCAATTTAGTTGCATCCTATTCACAAGTTTGCCACGAATGTTTCTTCTAGCGCATGTTATTGATTGTTCGAAAGCAAAATGATCACTAGTCACGAGTCTATTTTTCACTTGTCGTGACCAAGATCTGCGTAGCAATAATTTCAAATGCAACGTTTAAATTTGCATTTTATAAACGTCGAAACTCCCAATTACCAGGGGAAACTTGTACGAAAAAGAAAAAGAAACATAGAAATTAACGCACTGTTATTTGAAGTAATGAAACTCACGCAGAAGCTACGATAAGAAACGTCGTTCGCTGTTCGTTAAAAGTTTCTTACGAATGGTCATTAACGTAAGACGCAGGCTTTCGAGTGAAAATTACCGCCTGTGCGGCATATTGATTTTCAAGGCTGAATTGTCTATGCTCCAGTCCGTTTGCTGGTCACGCACTGTTCTGCACCCCGTTGTATCACATGCGTGCACATATTGTCGCATGTGTGACGAGTCGCGTGTGAACAACGACCCTTTGTCGTCCGTGCTGTTATCGCGATGTTATGGTCGTATCACGTTCTCGGATAAAGAAATCCGACATAACTTGCGATGCCGTTAAATTGTACCGCCGTGCTGATTGGCTTTAAGATAAGGTCAAATTCGTGAGTGACTTTATGGATCTTGTCTAATGCGCTAGCAACGTGATTTCGAACGTGAAAAATGTGACAGCGATTCGAAAAGTCGTGTAAAATTGTTTATTGAATTAGTTAGCAGGTTAGAGATAGGTATTGAAAATATCCATTGAAAATTCGCAGAATCGGATCTGCGTTCATTCTCCGATGTGAAGAGAAAGCAAGGTAAAAAGGACGAGGTAGAAAGAACGAGGCATTTGAAGAAACGGTGCATTCGAATATTGAAATAATTCGTCGGTCAGTTTCGTTTCGGATGATCGATGAAAATATTATTTAATAAGTATCTTTCGCGCTAATTAGAAATACAAACGAAAGTCGACGTTTCAAGGGATAAACTGGTATCCATGGCGCTCATAATTGAACATCCTCGTCGTAATGATCTATAGTCGAGGAAGATACAGTGGTCGAACGACAAATCTCGAAAGCAAACATTCTATTCGGTGGCAGAAGGGGGTGGGTTGATCGCTGGTAATGCCACCGGCGATATTTTGCTTTCTATGCTATCCAATCGGAATTACAGCTCCCATCGGTTCTATTCGATTCGCTCGGTAAGCCTCATCATATTGCTATTCAGCCGCTATTCCGACAACAGACGCGGAATCCCTTTGTTTGTCCTTGTAGGCGTTGTTTACCAAAATCATTAAATCCGGTCCTGGATTGAATCCTTGATCGAACAACGCCGTGGGTGAGCGTTAATCAAGTTGTACGAGCAAGCCATCGAAAGGCCTGGCTTGCCAAAGACACGGAGTCTTTTGATCGTGCTTGAACGATCGTTTATCGCGGCGTGAAATGGCATCAGGCGTTCTTTGTGCAGATTTCCGTCGGTTCCGGTGGAATCGTGACACGTCATTTCGCGACTCGTGCATCACGATTCATCTCTTCGCGTGTTATTCACGCGTATATGTAGAAGCGTGTGGCGCGCGCACGCGTCAATGACGGGGACAACGAGACGTGTCCTCCTTGTCAAATCAGTTTGCGCGGTCCGTCCGCTGTTTGCCGAAATGATCAAGCGGTGAAAGCACGGCCGGTTTCTGGCTGTCGGATCAAGCCCTCGACCGAACGTTGAAAGGTAGCGCGTTAATTAAGTACAACAGCACCGAAGCGGCTGTTTCCAGTGTAAACCCTGACGAACAAAGGATGAACCGGTACGGAAGAGGGACGAGAGAGCCGGCTATGAAGAGGGTCACCGACCGTTCCTGGACTTGGTCGCGCGTTCAGGCTATGCGCGAATTTCCGCGATCGATCGATTATCACGCCTGTCGGTTCTGCTATATAGGTCAACCTTTCGGGTCTGCTCCCACTTGGTGAATTGATTGCTAAAGTACCTGGAAGGAAACTGACTGAACGTATCGACGCGGAAGCGAGTCTGTTCCGTTTCCTACGAATACTTCGCGGAGTCCAACTGTCTGCTGTTTGAGCTAGTACGCTTCTCCGCAGGAAATATTAAGTCCTACCGAATCGGTACAATTTCTGCGTCTGACATGTTCTACTTTATCCTAGTACCGGCTTTATTACATTTTTGCCACGCGCAATCATTTGAAATTTATAATTTCTAAAATTTTATTTTAGAAAAAATTCTAGTCGAGGGATATATTCTTCGTTGTTCGAAATCTAATTATTGCGAGACCGATCGTATTCTAGATCTTATACATCAGATATCCTTTTATTCGCTTTAATTCATACAGTCTATTTTAGATATCCGTCGTAAAGTTATTTTAGTTACCACGCGATAGCAGATTACGAGATACACTCATCTTGGAAGATCCCAGCTTATCCACGCTTCCCTTAAGTGGATCCCGTTGTTAGTCGTACAACGTTCCGTCCATTCCTGTACCAATATCTTAGCTTATATACCTAAGTCACGCAGTCTTGGTTCAAACCATGACTCTCAATCGTAACAGTTGCTTGCACGAATTCCTCCCTTTTCTCAATCGTTTCTCCCCTCGTGTAGTTTTCCCACATGTGTGAATCCCCATTTGACTGGATATAGAGTTTGTCTGCTGAATCGAATCTATCTTTAGAACGGTTGTTCCGTGTGTTGTGGAATGCACACGAATAGAACAGCGAAGTTTTATCGCGAAGGCAATTTTATTGACATATCTTATTAAACAGCAAATTGAATTGCTATTTACGATCCAGACATCCAGACGGATATTGTACGTAGTTAATTGGCAAAGCTGTTCCTCGAATGAATAGCCAAAATAAAATCCACTTAGGAGATTGAATAAATAATTACGAAAGTTATAAAAAGCTGACTTATAGTGTCAGATCGCGATCAAAAACGATTAAATTTTAAACATTCACTAAGCTGTATATACCGATCTTCGTTACATTTACTTAATTATAACGTTGTATGTCGTTTCTAAAGTATGAAATGTTTGTCCACCGATGAAACGTTAATTACGTTTGCATAAGGAAAACTAAAATTAGATTGGAAGGAAACTCGAAATATTTCCCTAATTGCCAAACGTACGTGGCTCTTCAGCTTTCAGTCAGCGTTTGTAATCAAAGGCACATCTCTGATTTGTGTCTGACAGAGCATAAGAGACCGTCCTACACATATAAGGTGTCTTCGCCTCAAGAGTTTCGTATTGACGATAAACACTGGCTATTAAAGCCGGCACCATCGATCGATGTGCTTCCTTTAAGCCCCTTTTCGTTCATAGGAACGTCGAGTCGCTGCCTTTGAATTAGCTTGTTTTCTGCTCTACTAACTCTAGCCGTATCGAAAGTAGCGTCAAATGACGCTCGTTTATGTCGCGAAATTTCAACGACTTCCCTGCTGCAACTCTTTAGATCATCCGAATATTCCATGTACTCGTGCAAATGTTTGTTATACTTGTCTCATTCCTTCCTGCTTTTATGCCTATTCCAAAATACAAGTTACACGCGTGTATATAAATTACTATGACTATTGAAAAAAGAAAATAACGTTCGTATGCCAGTTCAAAAGCAATCGATACTAAATTTATTAATATTTCCGAATTCCAGTTCTAACAGAGCTGTGTTGGAGTAATTCTCTTTATCATATCTTTATCTATATACTACCAGGTTTGTCTCGTGTATGTGCAAACAGATGTCCTGGCAAAGTGGCAAACATATTTTAATGTATACTTTTCTTTCTCGATAATGTTACCAACCATTGTCGAATATTCAACGATACTATTTATCTTCTTCGCTCGCCGTTTGTGTTTTTTGCTCTGAACATCTTCATCGTTTATTTATATAGAAATTAGAAACGTGGAAGAACCGATTTTTCGTTATTTTGCTTCTGGCTTTTTTGTAAATTTCAGAGTAGGTAGCTTTTTCTTAGGTATTTTACAACGATTCGCTTCCTGGTGTCTTTCTTCGAATTTTCTTCCCGCTGCGTTCGATTTTTTTACGCTGCTTCTGGCTATCAACTTTTCCGTATTATAAATTGCACGCGAAATTGAATGCATCGATTTTCCTAAAGTATATGTCCTACTTTCGGATATTTTTGTCGGATGGAAGCCATATAAAACTTCAAGTGACTCGTGGAAATATCTTCCTTCGCAGCAATGGGAAATTCTATGACAATTAATTTCTCCAGTGTCACGATAAATAAACCTGGTTTGGATGCTAATTGAAAAGGTATCGGCCAAGGTATCGAATGAAAATTTGTTGATTCCCTAACTTTTACTTAACATATACTTCTGTTGTTATGTTATGTACATTGCATTAAATGATAGAATTAAAGATAAACGTAGACTCTAGGGAAAGCGGCCCCGGTGATCTTAATCTTGACGTCTGTTATCAAGATCAAGGTCATCAGAGCTGTGTCCCCTAAAATTAACAATTACCTTAAAACGTGAAAAAACGATCACGATACAATTCTTGACTCTGCTGTGATCGATTTAAGACCGTAAAATCATAAAGACGATAACGATAACGATTCTTCTGTGTCTCGTCTAATTATAAGAAAATTTGTATTACTGGTCAAAAGATACATTACAATACTAATTCAATAAAAGTTAAATTTAAATAAATAAAAGTTAATGATCCAAACTCTCAAGCTTCCAAAACGTTCTACTTTCACCGCTGTCGCAACTACGTGGAGAACAAACAATAGCGGAGGTTAAAACAATAAACGCATTTCGTTTTGTGGCGGTGAAATTGTCGGTTGGGAATGTTTTCGCAGTAGGTGGTGCGCGAAAGTGTGATTCAGAGGCTTCTATTCTACTCGAAGAAAACTCGGAACGTGGAGCGCGGCATGTATTCCGTCTTTCCGCGGAGTTATACGCGTTCCAGTGAAATCATTCGTGAAATCGCAGTCGTCCTTCGTTCCAGCGGAACACAGGGCTCGTCTATTTTCGCGAAAGCAATCCGTTCTGGTCGACGATGGTGTCGGAGTAGGCAGATGGAAATTAAAGGGACCGACGAGACCGTGTAGGTGTTGCTCGCAGGATATTTTCGCGCAGTCTGCCACGGTCCGCCTTTCCAGGTTAATGTCGACCGAGGAGAAGTCGCTTTTCTTCCTTTTTCCTCTCTTGCTTCTTCCTACTCCTATACCGAAGGTCGTTCGAGATTCGGATGGCACCAACAAGAAATTTTAGAACTTCCATGCATCATCGAGCGAGAGTATCCGGTAAGAGCTGGGCTACATGGGTTAAAAGGAACTTTTAGCGATAGAAGAAACGGTCGAAGGGAGGTTGCTCGAAGTGAAGTCGAACTTAAAGTAGGCCGCGTCGATATATACGAGTATGTACATACGAGAGTAACATGCGCGTCTATCTGATTTAGAAATGCGTCTGACGAATCGGAAATATTAACTCGTAACTAGTATGCTGGTCATTTTATCGCGTAGACGATAGATTGAGCAATTACTCGATAATTAAAAATATAAGGAAGATAGTATCGTTTGAATCGTGGTCGTTATTGCGGACTGTGAGTTTTTATGCATCTATGGAAAATTTCGAAGGTAGAAACGAATTTATCCCGCTTCTCGAAATCAGCCTAATTAAAAGAAGGAAAAAAGAAACTGTAATCTAATGATAATGAATTATATAAATAATAAAAAAATAATAATTTAATATTTCTAGCGTTTTAATATCTCTCCTTTATCGTATCGACAAAATACCATTTATGCACTTTGACATTTCGTTCAATTTGAAATTTCGTTTAAGAGATTGCGAAAACAGAGGAAGAAACGCAAACAGAAAGAAGCATACGCGTCCCTCCTTCTATTTATCTCTGGAGATATACGTAAAGACTCTCCAGGCCATTTTCTTCTAACCTTTTTAATCCTCTTTGGCCTCTAGTGATTCTCGCGAAATTGTTCAGCGAACGGAAAACACCGTTCCATTTCTCGCCATTAGATACGGTTTGCCAGGGTTAATCGCGAATTGCTACGGACATACCATTATTTCCTATGTATGCATGGCTACGTTCTTATTCGTGTTTAGCGAATAGTCGTACGAACTACGGCTCCCACACGATATTTCAATGCTCGATAAGGATAATGGGAAGTTCCTCTGAATTAACGGAGGACTTGCCGGGTCGACGCGCATTAACGAAGTAATTTACGAATACTTCTGGGTAACCGTGGGTTATCCAGCACATATGTCTTCGGCAACCTTCCGCAGACCATTCTTTCCCTACCGCTGCACCACCGATATTATTATGCTACCCTCTGCAGCTTTATTGCGGATAAAGACATTTCTATATTGGCCCGGATTATTTCTAATTTATATACGATCCATAAAGCGTTTTATCCTGATTGTTCTTTGATTTTCTCTTATCTTATGCCTAGTTAATACGTGTTTTACGAAAGTTATATAAATTCTTGAACATTCCATGACGCTACGTTTTTTTTTTTTTTTATTTTATTTTGTTTATTTTACAATTTGTCCTTGCGGACATTTGGTAAAGTGTTATATCTTGTTGGTGAAGAAAAAAAAAATATAAATAAAAAATAATATAGCACGTGGGCGGCTACCCCCAGCGGGGTGCCAGCTTCGTTTTTTTTTTTTTTTTTTCTAAGTTATATCTTCTGTGAGGTCTATTGGGTGTTTCCTTTTTAGTCTTCTTGCGATATTTGTTGTGTTGCACGTTTCAGCTGCCAGCTGGTTCGGGTGTGTTTCTATTCTTGTTCTGTATCTTGTTGCGAATCTGGTAATCTCCTCCTTGACCGTTGGTATTCCGAGTATGACGCTACGTCGCTCGAAATTATCGAACGATGGTTTCTGGCGTTAGTCCGATTATTATGTCCAATGTTTGCATACTTCGAATCTTCGATATCTAAACAAACGACGTTAGGAAATTATTGCCTTCACTATTGTCGTTCTAGAATTTACAGGGTGCGCCGTTAGAATCCGGACAAAAGAAGTTTTGTGCAGAAAGTTGTTTATTTAAGTCAATACACAAAAACACATGAAAATGTTGTTATATCTCATTTAAAGGGTCCTTGCTGAGAACTTTTATTCTATGTAACCACCCTCTGCCTCTATGACCTGCTCTATTCTTGCTCTAAAGCGCGAGCACGCTGACTTCAACTGGTCGCGTTTAATTGTCGCGAATTCTGACTCGATAGCAGCTCGTAGGGAGTTGACGTTGGGGTGCCTGCATTTATTAATTTGTCTCTCGATAACGCCCCACACGTAATAGTCCAATGGGTTTAGGTCGGGACTGTTAGGAGGCCAGAAATCTTTCGACCAAAACATGTCCACATTGTCAGAGAGCCAATTTTGAACAAGATGACTTGTGTGAGCAGGTGCGCCATCTTGTTGAAATAAATACGGCCTTCCAGAAGCCGTAATTTCCATCCACGGCTTTATTACTGTCTTCAGGACCTCCAAATAAACCTCCTTTGTGATTCTTTCGCCTTTTTGGAAGAAGTGCGGAGGCATGACGTCGCCCTCACTTGAGACAACGCTGAACTTTTCTCGCCGGAGAAGGAGAACCCTTCTCGAACCACTCTGAGGCTGCGTATCTCTTAGCAATGTCGTATACCGTCGATCTTGGGTAGCTAAAGAATTTTATAATTTCGACCGGCGTTCTCCCGGCGCGAAGACTTTCTATAATCGCCGCTCTTCTATCGTATTCCGGGTTTTGCTTAACGAGTTCTGTCATTTTGAGGTTATAGAAGACTTATTGACATATTTAACTAACTTCAGAGTCAATCAGCACAAACATCTGAATTCTAATATGGTGGGAACTACAAATTGAATTCTGTCCGAATTCTAACGGCGCACCCTGTATTTGTTCTTCTACCTTTCTCTTGTTCGTCTTACGTAGATTTTCTCGTAAACGAAGGCCTTGTTATTTCGCCCAACGTTTCCTCGCAGCGGTAGGCGAAGGAAGATATATGGGTATTCGTATGAGGTTGTTATTAACATCTGAGGAAGACATGGACTTAGGTGTCATCGGCCTAGACCATCGGCTAACACCATTAGAGAGTTAAATAGACACAATTATGATCGTCTTTTTTTCTTCGTCGCATTCGAATATCATTTCGATCACGATACTCGATTGTTCCGATTAATTTATTATCTCGCCACGGCTTAATTGATCGAGAACTCGGTAATTGAAGCTGCGAGTCACAGAACTTTCGGGAGAATACGCCATGGAGCACAGACGAGCCTCTTTGAGGCGAGATTGGATTCCACGAAGGGTGTCCCAGTTGGATTTCTCTGTTGAGGGAAGGAAACCGAGGTATCACATGTGCTGGCAATAGCGTTCAGTATTACTAACATTGATTACATTTGCTTGCGATCCATATTGTTCTGTGGCATTGAATTGCAATTAATAAGCGAAAATGTGGCAGATGGAATAGATTAACGCTAGAATTATCAGTCTCCAATATCTAGATTTGAATAATTATAATTAACATCGTAACGAAAATAAATAGATATGTACGTATTAGGTCATCCGAATACTTTCTTTCGTTTTATAAGGAAATAATGGATGCATTTTTCGTTTTATATTATTTTATCGAATTACGTATGATCCGTCTTCTTCCATCAAGATAAAGATTACAACGCTTTAGAGATTAGGCTTCATGTTTGTATAAAGATGCGTCGTTGTAAAAGACGGGTCTCTAAAAGAAAGACACTTTTTGGACAACCTAATGTAAATACGATTATCTGCGTATTTCAGTGAAGACCACCGTTAATTTTGTAAATTAACTGATAATTGTAAAAGCAAAAGACCCGAAACATGGTAGTCTCGTAGGGTCGGTAGTTCTAATTTTAATCATATGTTTAATAATTATCGGGACAGAATTATTCGACGTGTTTGTTCCAATGGCCATTAATACGACACGCGAGGATTTTTATTAGTTTTCTTAGACTCATTACATCTACCTCCGCCATGTTTTGAACCCTATGCCTTATAAATTGCCCAGTAGCATTTTATCTATGATCGTTGTCTATTCATACATCGCATCAAAATTCTTTTACAAATACAGTGTAACCTGCATTTTCTGAAATTCGTAACTACGAATCTGACACGATACTAGAAAGTATCGGTTACCGTTAGCATTCTCAAATTTTTGTCTCCGTCCTACCATTGAGTTTACCACCTTCCATAGGAAAAGGCGAAACCCTCGTTCCTCGGATATCCATCCCAAAAGTCTTTAACTCATCTAACTTTAAACTTAAAAGTTTTCCCTAAAGCTGGCAAACTTCGACATCACCGATTCATCCACGTGATTTGATCATCGTTACGCACCGCTCAGTGAAAAAGAAGCTTTCTCGTGCTTTCCAAATCAAACAAAGTCGCTCGATTATTCCAGGGTTGCGCTCGTTACGATGTGGCGTTTCCACGAAACTTGCTCGGTCCCGTTTTATACAGCGCTCGCCGGAATTGCTGTGTATCGATGTCGATCAAACGGTAACAAGGTCGATTGAAGCTTCCTTTAACGCGCATTATTAATGAGCGATCGCTACGAAACGCCGTGCTGCGTCATCGGTAACCTAGATACTCTCGCAGGAGAACGTAATTTGGATCATTACGGAATTATGTTAATTAAGAACGAGCTGGACGATCGGTGGCGCGATATTAAGGGGTTCCCGGAGACATATTCGTTATCTCGTGGGTCATCGATTCTCCGGTGTTCCCGCGGGACCGCGACTTTGGTCCGTTGGCAAGCACAGCGGCGACCTGGGGTTAACAGCGTGAGTTTAAAAGTGATTTATCTCTGATTTATGGAGGAAGAAGACGGCGCCGGATGCCGAAAGTTTCTCGGCTCCTCGGCGACCAGGCGGAAAGAATTATCGGTTGGGCACAATGGACAGTTGGCGATATCGTTTACACGTCGAATCCTACGACCGTTTGTTCCGCGGCCGGAACGTACCGAGGATAGGACAATGGCAGTTCCTTCGTTCATCGAGAAAAAGATCTCGCGCGTTCTGCGATCTATGCGGTTTGATTCGGGTCAGGAATAATGCCGATTGAAAGGAGACGACGACGCCCTTAAATCTTGGATAGATAGTTGGCGAACAATATGGCCCGTGTTGATTCATGTTTGCACTTACTCACTTTAAGTCTCGAGTCTACTTTTCTGGGGCTTTAGGACGTAGCAGACGATTAGACGGGAATTTGACGATTTTATACGTACATTTGCTACTTTTTTGCGAAGTTATTTATCGCCAATATTAGTTTTTACTTATCAACGTGCTTTATCATCTTATGACTTTTATTGAAATCCTTTATCTAGCTTAGAATTTTATATAATTCTATAATTATCGGAATATTTTTTAACGATATAAAAGTTTGATTTATGACTCTATTTATGATCCGAATTCCTTCTGAACCTCGTTGATCATTTTTCAGAAAAAAAAAGTTATTCTTTTATGATTCTACTTTTAGGTACAAAATTCCATAAAGGTACTTCCATTGTGTCTTAAAGCGAAGGCTAATTTATCGTATAATAGTAAGAGATGCTTGAGCAACATTAGAGCATCAGTTGTATTTCAACGGTATATAGTTTACTTGTTTATGACAATTGCGCATTAGTTATTTGATTTTCCTAAATGTCCGAGAAGCAATCCATTACCTGATTCCGTTTATATAACTGAATATTCAAAAGTAATTAAGTTAAGTGGTTGTTATTGAAACAGACTGTTTGAAACTTTCTTTCGAGAATTCGTATTCGCATAATTTAACGAATAGAACTTCCTCTACATAAATACAATGATATTTACTCGAATAATATCAGTCTTTTGCCTTGACTATGTTATATTACGCATTACTGGTAGACAGATCGAAAGGAAAAGGCATTATTTGTATATAATAAAATTAATAGCACTCGCGTCAATCTCGTAATTGTATTTTACATTTCATAATATTAATCTAGAAAATTCTGCAAAATATCCAATTAATACGCTTCGCATCGAAAGTACCGTCAACTTAAATATTAAAAATTTTGTTATGTCTTTTAAATCTCTCTCTCTCTCTCTCTCTTCTGAGATATTTTCATGATTAATAACGTTAGTAAATAAATAGTCAAATAAAGTTGGATTTTCAAATAAGTAGGTTATTAATTGCTTGAATACTAACATTGATTTAAATATGCGATCTTGTCGTATTTACAAATTATTACGTCATTTTAGCACGCTTATATATGATCAATTACACAAGCAGTTTACTAATTGCCTGTAGATATTTATATATTTATGGGAGATTTAAACATGCAAATATAAATTTTACTCTATAAAATATCAAATAATTTACAAATTATGGAATATTGTTACAACATTCAGGGAGTGAAAGAAACTCTGTGGAGCTTCTATTTTTTGAGTCGTGTTAAAAATAAATTTCAATAAACACCGGTTTCGTCCAAAAGTCGATCATATTTTTCGACGATACGGATACGTATCGCAGCACAGAGTCATACCATCAGGTACAGTAACGCGCAATTAAATTTATATTCTCAAAACTCTCTCTAGAAAAATAATTAATCTCTAGAAAAATATGGAAACGTTTAACAAAAATTTGGAATGTTCTTAATTAATTTATTCACAATTGTATAATATTATACGACACGTAGAACATCCCTGGCTAAAATCACCGGAAAACAGCAAACCTACTTTGCTTTATTAATGTATCGAATAAAACGACAAACAGTGCAAACATTTGGTATTTGCCATATCTTCATTCGTAAAAGTTATTATTCGATTATCCAAAGAAAATACTTCGAAAATATCGAAAGCAAACATTTTACGTTAAATCTGGCAGACGAATGATTTCATTATCGACAGATACGATCCTGTATTGAATAAAACGCGAACGTGATATCAAACGATAAGGCGTGGCGCAAAGTACAGCAGGTTGTTCGTTGTAAATTGCCAATCCGAATAAGATAACTCTGTTTAAACAGCTGCGCGTCTCTTCCATCCGATCCATAATGACTTGCTCGAGGAAAATCTTTTTTTCGGCAGTGTACTATCGATTGAAAGGGAGAAACGCCTCCGTGCAAACGAAAAGAAGGGACGTCCATCCACGAGAAACGAGTTTAGGTACCGCTCCTCTCTTCGAAGATAGTGCGTCCAATGCAGTACCCGTGCACGGATTACGTCAACGGTCTTGGATTTTGTCAGCATGAATATTTCACCTCCAGATCCCACAAGCTCGCGTGCAAACCCGGAAGGAAGATGCCAAAGATGAATTTTTACCGGTGACAAGGAAATGCTTCTCGATCAATTATGCATGTATCTGCAGCTGCGCGTCGCGTAAATAAACGCAAATCAAATTATCTCCGGAAACGAAACGAGACACCACGGTTTCGCGTTGAATTTCTCATCGGGATTGGAATTATACATCACTGTGTATTAAATACCCAAGTATGAATTTTTAATCGTCTACTGTTCTATCGATCCTTTGTTCAAGAAAAAGCTTGGTATCTGAAGATAAATTTGAAACATTTTTTTTTTATATTGGAAATGATTCTTTACTGAGAAATAATGCTGTACTTCATGTGCGCTATCGTACTTTCGCTTATGCTCGACTCTATAAAATAGAAGAAAGCGACAAACTAATAAACTACGTTACGTTAAATCCTCCGCTAGGAAATGGGAGAAAAATAGGAAGTAGAGGAATTATCACCGAATGTTAGCAAGTCCTTAACGGAATGGCCAAATTACAGCGAGGGCAAAGAAAACTATTTGCTCTGGTAACTATTTTCGTTGGTATTCAAACCCGTTTTAGGTAGGTAATTGTCGAAATTACTCGGTTCGTTCGCGCGGAAACGTAGCGGGGCGAGACCCGCGCCACCCATCGAGCCCCACACTCCACGACAGAAGTTGCGAATCCTGGCGAACGCTTTTAACAACAACCGGAAGTAGCCAGGCATCAGCTGTCTGAAGTTCCTCGCTCAAGTGTCTACAGCCTTGATTGCGCGATTCATAACTGCGAGAATCCTCTCTCTTTCTATTTTCCGTTTCCGTATATTCGTTTCTTCGTAGTTGCACACGCGCCATAATGCTTTGGCCAGCTTGCCGATTCTTGTTGCTCGTTGCGGATCGCGCTCGTTACCTGGAGCTAAAAAGTGGAATTTATACTGGCGGAAGATGATCGCGCGCGAGCACCAGCTCCATCAACTTGCCAGCAAACGATGGAAAAAGGTATTTTTCTCGAGATCACTAACTCATCCGTAACGACACTTTGGACAAATTCGCTGTTTCCTCCGAACGACTGCGGTTTAAGGTTTTTCTGAAGGCTAAGCTCGTTTCAGGGCGAAACTGCCGCGAAAACGTTTCGGATCGACGTGATTCGAGTAAACCTGCAACTTTTGCGACCTCTCTTGTTAGCGAGTTGTTTCCTCCTACCAGCTTTGTTCCTCCTAAATGGGACAAGTCGAATATCTGTCCGTGGATAGAGTTTGTCGCGTAGGACGTTTATTTCACAGCTACTTTTAGTTGTGCTTTATCGATGTTTTATTTGCAATCGCCGTTAAGCTAGATATAGAGATCTTACGGGTCTAGGAATTAGAGAAGCTTTACCTCGGTTATTCCGTTTAGATAACCAAACAGTTAAAGCGATAAAATCTATCGACAATTATTTAAACGGATGGACATTTTTTCTTTGAGTAATTTTATCAACGATTCGTTTTATTCCAATGTAATAGTAAATATAATGTACTCGAAAGCAAAATAGTTCTGCGGTAATCAGAACGTTTATTACAGATGATGTTTATTTGCTTATAAGTTGTGTAATGACTGGTTTCAGATTGTTTGACTTTGCGACAGTAGAAGTACGATACCTCGTGCCATGTATCGTGCAAATCGCTTTATCCCATACATCCATGTTCTGTCTCAAAAATATAAATCTCGCAAAAAACGGTTCGCATCAAAGGGAAACACTCGACTTTTCTTCTAATCCTCTTTAGTTGTACATCCGAACGAGTACGAGTAACGCGAATAGCATGAAATTATTAAGTCTGCGCTTAGTCGAAACGAAAGAGCAATTCTCTATAAAGATGGAAAATACTTTCACGTCTAATCGTACAATTCCAGTATTGTAAATCTTGATTCGGCACATGGAAAACCGCGAAAGTAATACTATTCTACTAACTGGTCTGGATGGAAAACAGGGCGATTTCGCTATTCGCTGGTCGAGATGAAAGGCTTCAATTTCGGCGGAAACTATCAAAGCGATCCCATAAGGTTACAACGTGGCATCGTTATCGTCCTTTTTGTCCGTTCCATTCGATATCGCCGTTAAAATTCGCTTTATCCCAAAGGAACCGATAGGGAAGTCGGGGTCAAAGCGGGTCGCTCGCGACTATCTAGAGCAACTCGAGGGCATTAGTCGACAAGTGCATTAGTCGGCATAACTCAGCCGCTATCACGACGGTATGTAAATGGCTGAGTTGTTGCTCGGTATTCGGGGATCCAGATAACAATTTCTGCCCGATAACATACGCCACGGTGGACCCTCTCTACGGCATGGTCGGCGAACTTGCGGTAAGTTTTGCGTAACCGTGCAATTTACACTTGGACGTCATAGGAAATTGATTCTGCTCGGTGACGACTAAGATTAGCAATCTCCTGCTACACGTTCAAACGCCTGTATATTCAACAGGCTACTAATTGAGGTCATTAATTAAGCGTGCCCACCAACAGATATTATCCGGCATGTGACTATTTTAATGAATCGTGCTTAATTTATTTTGCTCGCTGTCGAGTACGAGAACCAGAGACTTGGATCGAAGGTAAACTTGGATAATTAGATAAAACAAGGAGTTTTCGAAATAATATGCAAATTTTTGGATTTTCTACGAATGTACGTATATATATGTCGGAGATGAAGGGACGCCTGAGCCTTTCTTTCGGAATATTTGGGAAGCTCCCCAATACTCTAGTCTAGACTTTTCATTATAGTCGTACTTAAACAATAGTACTGAGAAATAGCTGTTTATGAGTTAAGTCAATTATGATTATCCGAGATTCATGACAGTGGGCTTAGGCTCGAAGTGACATAACGGGTCACTGAACGTAGCCACGGCCACGGGAGGGACGTGTACCTAATAGAGGTATAAAGTGTTGAAGTGATCGCCACTTCTAAGAAAACTCTACATCTTTTTTTTTTATTTTATTTTGGTTATTTTACAATTTGTCCTTATGGACATTTGGTAAAGTGTTATATCTTGTTGCTGAAGAAAAAAAAATAAAAATAAAAAATAAATATAGCATGTGGGCGGCTACCCCCAGCGGGGTGCCAGCTTCGTTTTTTCTAAGTTATATCTTTTATGTACTCTACATCTGGTCTTCGGTTTTCTCAAGCGCTGAGGCCATCGATAGCGCATGGACAAAAGAATGCGTCGATGACAGACCATAAGCGGTACACGTGTAACGTTGGCTTCAGGGTTCTTTTAGTCTCAGGGTAACATTGCTAACGTGCGGATTTGGACCACTTTACATTGTATTCCACACTTTGTACTTTAATATTCACGATATATATATATACTTACAGTACCTTACAATTTACCCACGCGTTTCTTTGATTCCACATACATCAAATAACCTTAACATAAAGTAATTAAATAACTTCTCCTTAAAAACAGGAATTGACCCGAGGAATAGGGAGAGGAGTATATAAGGGCAGTTTCACTTGGGCTGATCTCAATTTGATAAGTTTGACTAGCCCAGTAAACACGTACGTCGAGTTCCTAATCGCAGTCGTCATCCCGTTGACCGTGTATTCGTTATTGAACCTAAATTCATCGTCATAGACATCTCGATCACTCGATCATCGATATCGCTTGTTAACTTTTATAATACATTCCCATAAACAAACATCATCTGGTATAAGACAACTATGGACAACTAGCAGCAAGACTCATTACACGTCCCGTTTTCCAAAAATGATGCGACATATATATGCTGTAATAGAATATTTATTTTATTTTGATTTTCTTTTTGCTTACGTGACCGATTTTATTCAATCTGATGTTGCTTTACGTATAATTATATTTACACGTTATTGTGCTCGAATAATATTTACACAACGTTCTTGGATTAAATTGGCCTAAATAAAAATTATATTAGAGAATAACATAAAAAGAGGTATGTAAATATGTGGGTAACTATATTAACAATTTTCGGATTATAGTATCGTTTCGATTTGTTAGGCAAGCATAGAAGCTTTTTAATAAAGTTAACTCGTATTGGCGAGTGGACATTTCCTTCTTTATACATTTATCGTTATAGGATATGTCCGACACAGCACGATGCGTCGCTTATTCTACTTGTAGTCGCGCAGCTTTGAATTGGATTCTTTCTTTCGAACGCTGTATTTTTATTTCCCTATTCTTCTAGATAATAGCATATAATTTATTATTGCTCTACATTTGCTCCACATTTATAGTGCTTCAAAGTACATGAAATATATTTTTAAATCCTGTGTCATAGAAAAGAAAATAGAAATAACATTTTGTACAGTACAGTGAGTAATCTGCTAATCTGCGATAATTTCGTTATTACATAAAAGATATAACTTAGAAAAAACAAAGCTGGCACCCCGCTGGGGGTAGCCACTCACATGCTATATTTATTTTTATTTTTTTTTTCTTCACCAATAAGATATAACACTTTACCAAATGTCTATAAGGACAAATTGTAAAATGACCAAAATAAAATTAAAAAAAAAAAATTTCGTTATTTGTACGCTTGCGACTATGTATAGTTTCATAAAATAATAACGCGTGGAAGTAACTCAGCAAGCATGTTCTTTATGGTTAAAAGTTTATGTCCAGAAATTACGTGATTTCAGTTCGTAGCAACCATACTACCTACTTCGTACCTATACAATTCAAAATACCCATAGTTCGCTTCTATTCTCTTTGCACCTTTCGAAAATTCCTCTGGTTTCGACAATGGTGAAAAAGTTTCACAAAGTATCGCCAATACTATTACAAACTGGCCAAGCGTTGCAACTTAAAGCACCGGCAGTCTAGCAGCGAGTGTCTGAAACGGCGCACTAGTTGCCCGCGGAAGGAAACTTCATAGAAGCCCGTCTTGACTGGGGTTGGAAAATGGTTTTATGCAAGTTGCAAGAAAAGAGGCCTGCCAACTCCACTTGGGAAAAGGGCTTTGCCACCGCATCTCGCTTTCCTCGTTTCTTCCACCGGCTACCTTCTTCTTTTCGTCGATCCCCGCGTTCCTCTTCCTTTTTCTTCGTTTCCGCCGTCATCGTTCGCCGACCTTATTCTCGAATCGTTTCGCGGCACAATTCTGTGAACTTTCTTTCGTCGATATCGCGAATCCCCAGTATGTGCGCGTGGTTAAGTAATATTCCGATATAGGAATAAGCATAAGAATTTGATCCTTCGTCGTCTGTTTTTCGATAACAAACGCTCAAAGAAACGTGAATTTTACTTCAATCTCGTTTTATAATCGAATCATCGCTATGTCAATCTTACTTCGCTTTTATCTGTTTTACCAAACTTTCTAAATGCTTCGCATTGATCGAAGTTCAATTATCAGAGTGGACCGGTCAAAATGACAAGTTTGTAATTTCTTCTAGGAATTTTGTTAATTTACCGTGTACTCTTGAAACCTTGAACGATTTTTTCCAAAATACGTGCGACAAAGACCTGTTTCTTTCCTCTGCGTGATACGTTTTTCCATGTAACCTGGCGTTTTAATTTTCGTTTCTTCGATTCAAGTTTTACGTTATAGTCGACTAATTCCAACTCTTCTGTAACACGATAATCCTCTTTCGACGTCGCACATCGTTAAAAATCTACAAAACCCATTATCCCTGTCACGATTTTCTTCTCTCGCGAGAACCGATCCCGTAAACCCTCTGTCGTCAAGCCTGTCGGAAGGATCCACCGCTGCAGTGTCTCAACAATTACCGTCACCACAACCGTTCAAGCGTCAGAACCTATAAACCCTACGGACTTATAAATCCGAACTTATAAATCGACGAACGCACCGGAGAAATTGCTTCGGAGCGACGTCGCGTCGCCGCTTGCTATCTCGTCGCGCGACATTATTGCAGCCGGAAGAGGTATCGACAGAATTACGTATCGAGCGGAAATCCCTTTGTCGGGAAGGCTCGGTCCGTGAACCGGCGAGACCGAGCCGATAGTGGCGTGCATTCCACCGCGTCGACGTTTTGTTCTATAAAAGTTGCCGAGGCAGTGACCGCGAGCTTTTCTCTCTGGACTCGCTTTAAGAACGTGGAAGCTTCGACGGGTAATTGGCGACAAATAGAGAAAAGACCTCGGCGACGGTGGCCATCCTTGACGGTCTGGTCATCCCTGCGCCTCGTTTTGGAGTTTCGACGTTCCTTTACACATTACCCGCTTTTCCCATTTCTGAATCTTTGAATGACAAAGAGACCACGTTGACTCGCTCTTAACGAGCTTTTAGAAGGATCAACGGCGCGTTAGCGAGTAGCGGAGCGGTTACCGATGTTTCAGGAGAACGAGCGGATGAGACGTTACGTATTCTTATGCACATTTGCTTTTTTTTCTTTTCGGAACTCGACTATTACACTGTAGATGTTTATGCGTGTCTAGAGAACTGAAATCCGTAGGATGATACGGTGTGTTTTTAATATGGCACAATAAGAGCACGCACTGTATTTGTATTTATTTTCAAATCAGTATCGTGACGTATGCTTTAAAAAACTATTTTAATTGTAAAATTCAGTACAAGAGGGTTTAATATAACAGAACTCGTTGAGAACAGCGATAAATCCAAGTATGTCAATTTTGAAGTCGAAAAAGGACGTAATTGTATCGATGAAACTATAAATTGACTAGTTCGAAGAAATACCATTATTGACTAACTTCGAAAGCTCGAAAAGAAGCTTGTTGAAATAAAACAGATGCATCGATCGTTCGATTGCTACGCTAAAATAAATGTCCCTATCTAACACGTGAACCTCAGATATAGAGCAACACAGAAAACAATAAAAATAGTAATATAGAAATAGTTCGAAGCTCAAGGAATTTGTTATCCTATTCGTATCGTGTACCGCAAAAAGGACGAGTAAAATTCACACTCAGGATGAGTGTGTGTGTATATATTTTCTAAATTTGAAATTAAACCAGAACAGAGATTATTCGATTAGCCCGAGGGCAAAGTACACGATCCTGATATATCGGTGACTATTTTCACTGGGCGTGCGATATCTCGATGACGTCAGCAGCATCATGGTACGTGATCGATGGAAGAGCGTAATGCTTCTTAAAGCTTGGCATTTTTGTCGATAATAATATTCTCTGGGAAAATTTATGCTCGTCAGGAAGATGGGACCGTTTCGCTCTTCCTTTGAAAATGAATGGAACGACGAGATGAGAACTAAGACAAATCTAACGGAACGTCGCGGGTGGTTAAAATTAGACAAGAATCTGGTATTACGAATGCCATCTCGTTCAATGTTATAGCATCTTATAATACGATATTCCTAGAATCGATGAAATCTTATAATTCTTGAAATCTGACAGTTGAAGAATTTGTGAGTGACAAGTATATCCTGCGCGAAAAGCTCGTCGGAATTAGTTTTCTTTGTTGAGCGTATTGTGGAGACGCGTTTAGTAAATTGGAATGGTATGAATTATTTTGTGTTGGGTGAAAATAGGACTGACTCGTGTTGCAGATCAATTTACCTATACGATGTTCTTTGACAGAATTCTTGAATTTTCCGTCGTTTTTTTGACTCAAGGTATTGTGAAAGTCACAGAATCATTCGTCGCTTTACAGTTATTGAATTTGATAAATAGTTTCCCTACGCATAAATACATGGCAGAGCATAACGAACATATAGAGCATAATGACGTTGTTCAGCAACCCCTGTGTACGATTGCAAACGATAAGTTGGTAAACTTCTGCATAAAGCGCGACAAAATTTAATTTCCTAGAAACGCATAACGCGATCTATTTAGAAATTCAAAGTGTCGTAGGTAAGAAGATAACTAAGAAACGCGGCGTACGTTTCTTCTTTAAAATTCCATTGTATTAACAATTCAAACGAGGTTAACAGCCTCGTTGTCACGATGTAGAGCAGAATAGGAGCGGAGACAGAGACAAAAGTAGACGATATTGTCACGTCCCAAACCGCCGCGTTATAAACGCCTTAACGTCCTTAATAAGCTTGTTGTAGCAGTAAGGATTATTGGCCTCGGCGTTCTCAGCCACCCCTTCGTCTTTTCGGTAGCAGTTTTCGCGAATGAAATTCGAGGGAAGGTAACGACGTCGTTATCCAAGGGATACAGTCGAGAATGGAGTTGGCAGCTTGTAAGAAGATGAAGGTTTAATAAAGACCGCTGTAATATTAAAGCAGCGGATTGCCCGCAACGCGTAACCGCGAATCACGCGACTTCGTCGTTGCTTTTGTGCAAGCTGCTCTATGATGTGGTAATATCTTCTATTTGGTTAAATTGCATGCCTGTTAAAACCTGCACAACTGTAGAGGCTTTTCCATTTGTTCCATAAAGGCCTTGAGGTGTAATATATATGCTGTATATAATATCATATAAATATCCTTATAAATACTACGTGTGTGTACCTGTGTACATAAGCGCGTATTTCCTTTACCTGTACGATATATCAGAAATTTTTAATGATCTTACGAGACTGCAAGTGCCAGCGAAAATTGCAAGGTAGGGATAACTATATATATATATATCCTATGGCAACCTGATTCATGCCACGTATTAGAATTCCACGTGAAGACACCGCATACGTTCTCAATTTCGGGAGAAACGGTCGTTAATCCGCCAGCTCGAGTCTATTTAATGTCTACCGCATCCATCATAAATTTGCATTCCAGGGTCGCCATTGAAAAGCGGGAACCTTGAATACCCGAAATTCTATTTCGATCCTTCCCAGCTTCCTCCGCGTATATTCGCCTATTACAAAAATCAAACACATAAACTGTGCCGTACATGCGGAAAAATAAAAAAAACGAGAAGAACGTTCTAATATCTCCTCTGCTCTATAAAGGGAAAGTTGAATTTCCATGAAATCCAACTGGTGTCAAAAATGTAAGTTATTCGTTGCAGAAAGAGGAACCGAAATGAGTATACTTTACTCTGATAATTCCATAAAAGGATAAAAGAGACAGTCTCGTATCAGTCATATATCATGTCGCGGTATGTAGTAAAGGCTCGCTTTTTGTTTTTAAAAGCAGATATCTTTTTATTATATCCTGCGATAAGATAATCCCGACTACTCGTTCAAGATACGATCCAATTAGCAGCCCTGGAAGAAAAAAATTGCGAGTAAAAGTGTCGAGGAATTCTGCACGTTTATGCTATTTCTTTACGATGAACGAATTTGTGCAATTAAGTCATACGTTTCTTGACAATTGAAAATTCATCTCACATCTGTGTGACGAACTTGAGACAATTAGGGAAAGTGGAGTTTATCAGTTTCGCTTTCAAAAGGTTCAAATATGCAGTGGCTGTCATCGTCTAACAAAATAGAACGACGATAGGTGACTGACACATAGACAGGTCTTGAATGTGGAATTAATCTCTGGAGAATATCTACCTTTGTCGATAGTCACAGATACATAGTGAGTCTTTGACACGATATTCCCTTTACTAGTTTCTTATGCTATTGTTTTTTTTTATTTTATTTTGGTTTTTACAATTTGTCCTGAAGGACATTTGGTAAAGTGTCGAGGAATTCTGCACGTTTATGCTATTTCTTTACGATGAACGAATTTGTGCAATTGAGTCATACGTTTCTTGACAATTGAAAATTCATCTCACACCTGTGTAACGAACTTGAGACATTTAGGGAAAGTGGAGTTTATCAGTTTCGCTTTCAAAAGGTTCAAATATGCAGTGGCTGTCATCGTCTAACAAAATAGAACCACGATAGGTGACTGACACATAGACAGGTCTTGAATGTGGAATTAATCTCTGGAGAATATCTACCTTTGTCGATAGTCACAGATACATAGTGAGTCTTTGACACGATATTCTCTTTACTAGTTTCTTATGCTATTTTTTTTTTTTTTTATTTTATTTTGGTTTTTACAATTTGTCCTGAAGGACATTTGGTAAAGTGTTATATCTCATTGGTGAATAAAAAAATAAAATAAAATAAATATAGCATGTGGGTGGCTACCCCCAGCGGGGTGCCAGCTTCGTTTTTTCTAAGTTATATCTTTTACGAGGTCTATTGGGTGTTTCCTTTTTAGCCTTCTTGCGATGTTTGTTGTGTTGCACGTTTCAGCTGCCAGCTGGTTCGGGTGTGTTTCTATTCTTACTCTGTATCTTGTTGCCAGTCTGGTAATCTCCTTCTTGACCGTCTCGGTAGAAGGACCTTCCTAACCAGCGCTAAAACAGTAGCATCTCGAGTCAGTCTGTTCTAACATTCCGAACCACGCTGTTGTAATCGTCACTCTGTCAGATTTCTGCAATAAATCTCATTGTCGCATATTCGTGAAAGAACCGTTTCGTTCGAACCGCGACGCGAGGAGATCACCGGCGATCCGTTAATTTCGCGATCTTTTGTGTCTCCGACGTGACACTGTCAAAGACGATAAAGAACTTTGTCAGAGGATGGAAAAAAGATCTTAATTGTACCCTTTTGGATTTTATATTTTCATCGAAATTTATTTTTTATTAGACGAAGAAATCGAATTAATGAAATTTTGTGTACTTTCAACGAATTATCAATTCTCTAGTCAACGATTGTTAACGTAATATTCTAATTTAATTGCAGAGTCGTTTGACGTAAATATCGTTAAATGTAGGAAATATTGAAATCGGTATCGTGTAAAGCGAAAGTAAAAATTATTTAATATCCTAGTTACCGAACTAAGATTACAGCAATCATTTCCAAATTGTTCCAATAATAAGCAAAATAATCGTAAGACAAATAAGAAAACACTGTTACTTTTAATTTCATAAATCATTGGGCTAAGCCGTGTTATTAACATATACAGGTTACAGTACTCCTTAATGTCGCTAATTATTAACGCGATATGTTACACGATATAGCGGAATTAATTAATTTCCGGCCATATTGATGTTACATGGCTAACCACATTTGATCCTCCGTTACCACACATATTATATTAATTGTGCATTATAGATTAACATTATAGATTATAGATTAACGTATTCATATCTATACATTAATAACATATACGTTATCAAGGTACGGAACTTCCCTATAACATGCATAATTTGCAAATAAAATACAAATAAATACAAAATGCAAACATAACGTATAAATAAATATTTATACGATATAATTCTAAAGAAAGGATATGGAGAACTGACCTGGTAATATTCGCGCTATTCGCGAGAGGATAACGATGAAACCGGATTCTCTTGAAGTTGGCAAGTATTCGAAGATTTAGATAGATCTGCAGATGTAAACGCGTTACGTGGTAGAGTTGGAAATCAAAGGAATCGACCGTTCCGACAAGTCTGTTTAGCCCTCGGAATTCTCGCGTTAATTACGCGCGTCTGTGACTACGGAAAGGCGCGGGAAAGTAAAAGGAATGCAATCCGATATAAAAGAGCGTGGAGGAGTTGCGAGGAGAAAGCTAGAGGCCGGAAGAAGAAGGGGCGGATAAGCCACCTCCGAGTAACGAGCGAACTGCTACGGAACTACCGCCTCATATAATCAATTAGGACTCTTGAACGAGTGAGATGGTAATGGAGTTGAGCTAAGTACAAACTGGAGCAAACTGGCGTCGACTTGAACGAACGTATCAACCACCGCATCCTCCCGGCTTCGTCTACTTCCATCTATCCGTTTCCACGAGAACCAGCGATCTTCGACAACTCGAGCATTTATTAAGTATCGCGTATAACGCCATTCGCATGATCCTTATTTTCGTGTGATTCCACGTTCATAATATTTTGCTTGACGAATCGAATAATATAAGAACGACCCGGATATAACGACGAGCGTTTTTAAAGAATGGATAGAGGCGATTAGTAGACTCGTATATTTATGCGAATTCAGATTTTTATGAATATAACTGGAAAAGTAGCTAGATACCTAATAGGTAGTACCTAAACACAGCTAAAGGAGAAGGATCTACGTAAAAAGATTGGCTTCGCCTTCTGAATATTATAACGAGCGTTACAAGAGTCGAGAGAAGCCCAAAAATTCTCTCGATTGCACAACGTTCGTTTTAATCCGTTTTTCCCACTTGAGGGCAGAGCCGCCACTTAGGTTAATCGTCGGTTGATGTTTTTTTCGAAATTACCCATTATCCCTGGCCATCAATTCGAGGGACATTGAAGGCGCGCGAAAGAATCTATCACAAAGTGGCCAGAGTAATCTCTGTTATCTTAAGTAGACCCTTCGTTTATGGCTCCTTGGTCCTCGTCGAGGCCACTTTCGACTCCTTTCTCATCCCCTTGACGTTGACGGAGTATTGTTCCACGTCCGAGATTTTCCTCCAAGTTCCTTCCACTAAGCGGATAGGGTAGATAAGAGGACGAAGGACAGGGCCCTCGGAAAATGTCAACTTGTTGTTTATCTTATACCGATTTCGTTTTGGCCCATTTACCTGCGATGAATCTCACGCCCTGAATTGCTATTATAACTCGTAAAACGCGATACGTCGTGTCACTTAGATAATGTTGTATTGCCGCAAAAGATCCGAGATTAGAACGGTGCTCGCTGATAGTAATAAAATTGAAGCCGACTACTTTATCGCAATATGCAAACGGTATAATGGATCATACGAGAGATAATCGAATTTTATTAAGATAATTTTACTTGTTTGTCTCGAATGTAGGTTTTACGCTCCTTTCGCAGATCTCCCTGAAATATAAGATTCTCGCAGATATAGATTTTATGTTTCCTTTCTAAATATTGCTTAAACGTATAACTATCAGACTGTAGACATTTATGCCTTTTTGGAAAATCTAGGGTTTCAAAAGTCTACAAAATGCATATACCTAACGTGCAAGAATATATAAAATAACCAAAGTGATCTGAAACAATCCGATGTAACCTGAATTTCACAAATTAACTTTCGAACATATTCTCGATGTTGCCTATGTAGAAACGTATATCTCGAGCAACAGTAGCTTTGACGACAATCGAAGCACATTTCTAATAAGCAACCATGCCGAATGCAATTAATGTTTCATTAAATCGTTCTCCCTTGGGAGAAGAGCTCGATATCTTTCCTGTATTCTTTTCATTTCTTTTCATCATCCGAAGGGAAAGGGATTGATTTATTGCTTTCTGATGTAGCCGGCCACGTTGAAAGTCATATTCATCAATGTCCATCACGGTCGCAATTATAGTCGAAATTTAATAATAACGCGAGCAACTGTATCGGTTTTGCTTTCGTGCATCCTTGAACCATCCATAAAATGTATGAAATTAGCGGATCGGCGTATGCAACGGCGCTTCATTAACGGTGACGTAATTTATTGCCGTACAGGACAGTTAATAATAATGAGAATTTAATGATACGGGGGAAACTTCGAAATTTCCCAGACAAACGTTAATCATTTTTCGAACGCAGAGAATATGCGTATCTGTACATTGTTAATCATGGTGTGCCGCGCGTCAATGAGAAATTAATATAGCTGAATAGAAAGATGTAACGTTTCGATGCTTGACGTTCACCTAATTTCACCAGTCGCCGGACCAAAATTTAACGAAATTAAATGTTTCGCGATTGACGATGCAATATGCGTGCAAAGTTCCATCCTACGCACGAGATTAAATTGGAAAAGTGAAATAACATTTTTCCCTGGAAGACTTCCTATCTGATTTTCAAACTCGGACGTTTTTTCCTATATTTGAATGTTTGAATTCTATAAACAGCATTGTGTCTGATAAAAAAGGATATAGTCGTTTATTGTATATACAGCGAATATTTATCGTATTGTCGAAGATACGAGATACACAAAAGGTTTGAATTCTAGAAAATTGTATAAATATTAAATTTTAATTGTTAGTATTGCAAAGGATTATAAAGGAGTTATTTTTGTATCTTTTTATTTAATTTATATTCAATTACAGTTGAACACTTGTATTTCTGTTTAATAGAGAATTCATCTTTGCTCTGTGTACTATTAAAATTTATTCTCCGCTGCAGGAATCGTCGGCGATATTGCACATGCACATGAGAATACAAATCGCAACATTTTCATAACTCGCGTAAAATATGCAATTTTTTATTTCTAAATTAATATCATTGTACCTTAAATTGTTAAAAATAGATGCTAACACTTGTTTATATGCTCCATACAACGTACATGTTAGAGAAATAAAAAACTACAGAAAAGGTTAAAGATTGTGGAACCTTTTCCTTTCTTTCCTTTAATTGACACTTTTCAAGAATCATCGGAGAAATTAATTACAAACTATAATTTCGTTCTTTCACCTCGTTTAATCGTACGTACTGGAAATTTTGATGATGGGATAATCAAGTAATTGTGCGCTGTTAATAACAAATAACTCTGACTATATATCGTAAGTATAGTTCGATGTTATAATAGCGTATAAAAGTTGCATATATTCTGAGCAATAACGTCATGTAAGAGACATATTTACGACTTGTTTCACACAATTTCACAATTAGCCGTAAATTTCCAAATATTGCACACTCGTTCGTTGCGTGTTCTCGCCATTCGTCTATTTTTCCATCAAACAATTCACAACGTTCGCGACAAGTTGGCATTCGGCGATAACGGCAAATGGAACAGCGTTACCGCAAACGTAAGCAGGTTATCACGAAAGTAACAAAGTTGATTACAACTATCGATTAACCGAAATTGAAAATTCGTCCACCGAACCAACAATAGAGACGCGAGTTTCTGCAGACGGTGCGGTGTCGCAAATTAACGCGGAATAGTTGTTAGACTGGATGACGGTAGCTGCATGCGCGCGTCAGGGAGACCGTATCGTAGATGGGAAGATCAATTCCGCCGGACCTCGATTCAAACTTCTTCGGAACGATCCCGTTTAACAAGCTCTCGTTCGAAAGCTGCGAATTAAAAGTGTAGTATCGTGGACGAAGGGGCTAAGAGATATCGGGCGAACTATAAACAATGTCGCGAGAAAACCAAAGCGCCGACAGGCCCAACAATGTATCGTCGGTCCTTCGATCGAATAGTTACGCGGGAGAGGCCTGCGTGACCCTGATCACGAGCGGTTGCGAAACACCTACGCGGTGGGGCTAAGATAAAAGACAACGGGATGTTAAGGGAGAAAGACTAGTACTTGCTTCGGCAGTACATATACTAAAATTGGAACGATACAGAGAAGATTAGCATGGCCCCTGCGCAAGGATAACACGCAAAATCGTGAAACGTTCCACATTTCTTGGCCTGGTGTATCGTCCCAGCGGTTCCCCTCGATCGCAAGAGGGACGGTCATTGTGGAGGTTTTAGTCGGTTGGAGTCCGACGCTACCACGCCGCTTTTCCCCCTAGAAGCGATGGGTGTCCGTGCAGATTTCCTCCACATAAAAAAAAAAAAAAGAATAGAAGAGAGAGAAAGACAAATTAATATTCAGAAAGGGCCTAAGCGACCCTGGCCACGAGCGGTTGCGGAACACGTACGTGGTGGGGCTAAGACGAAAGACAAAGGGATGCTAAGGGAGAAAGACGAATTAATATTCAGTGTTAGTTGAGAAGCCAGAGTATGTGAATCGAGAAGTCAGGGAGACAGTGTTGCTAGTATCACGTAAAATAAAAAAAAGAAATAGAAGATGAAAATAAAAGATAAAAATAAACAAGAGATTTTATTTCTTAACACTTGTTTTACACTAACTACAATTTACTTCTGAACTTTTTTTGAACCGCAACTTTCCAAGACCGAAGCTCTTCCAACTTGACTCTCGATGGGATCCGATTCCCTTTTCTTTGTCAGCCTTCGATATCCCCACTATCCACGCGTCTTCTTCTCGAAGATTCGGCGAAAGGACCGTTGGGATATTGAAGGTTCATTAGGCACATCGCTTCGGCGACATACATCGTCGCCGAGTGCCGCCACACCTTTATTTCCGTCATCAGCCCATCGGTTCCGAAGCGCGGCCTGATCTCTGATGTGATTGGCGTCACACTAGCGTCGTCGAGAGAGCGTGGTCCGCGTCGAGAGAGAACGTTGGAACCGTAGTGACGAGAGTTGCGAATCAACTACTTGGTTGTCTTAATTATAGTACGTCATTGTATTTAGTTCATGTTAAACAACCATCGTTTTCTGTTTAACCAACATCTGTTTAACCTATCGTAAATAAACTAATTGTAGTAAGAATCCTACAAAAGAGACCTTCGGTTTCTCATTTCGAGTGCCCGTATCAACGACGCGAGAATCTGAGAATTAATTGGTTGGGTATCGTTGACCGATTCGTCGTAATGGACGATGTCCGTAAATTTCTAAGATGCAACCCGCTGAATGAAGGAGAATGAAAGGAGAAGGGAGAGTTGGAGCGGAACAAAGAAGGATAAAACGAAAAACGGAAGACGCTGAGGCCACCCAGTGGCACATACGAATCTATGGATCGAGGCGATCCTCGAGAATCTTGGCACCATCCGAGCCGGTAGCTCAAGACGATCTTCGGCAAGCACGGTTATTCACTGGTGGCGAACTGTCAATAACTTGGCCAGGCTCTCTTCTCTTTCAATTCGTCCCTGGCCCTTTGGATCGCATGGCCGTGTTCCTCGTCGTTTGTCCCGTGAAAGGGATCCCCTCGTTGGCTTTCTGGCGCGTCGTGGCCTTTTCGTTTTACACAGCCAAATCCAATTTCAGTCCACCGCCTACCCTGCAGGATCTTCGCACTGGCTCGAACGTCCATTGTACCCTTCGATTTCGCTTCTCGATGCTCGCGTCGAGAATCTACAGATTTACCACTTTGGTATTAATGTTCCCGCGTTGAACCGATCATTCGGGTAGTTTGCTTCTGCGAGGATCGTTCTGCGTTTTTAATATTTCTGATACAAAATAATTTGTTTGCACGATACAGTTTATATAATTTCTGATTCTATACCGTTTTCTTATATAGATAATCGTATATCAGATTTTCATGACATTTTCTTCTTGTTTCAGGTAACTGGCATCGTAGGACGAGCAGACGTACTCGCTTGCATCTTCTTCTTATTGTCGTTTCTCGCTTACCATGGGTGAGTGTAATTTTATATAAAAACAATTGCTCCATACAAAACAACAGCCTTGATCCAGTGACAATTACTTTTCGTCCATTTGCTTCGTCGCAATTGCGTTTTGCTTACTCGTAGTTAAGTTAAATGAAGTTGAATTTAATGTAAGAACGTTCCGTAATTTATTATACATGCTCTCTACCGAACGTAATAATCAGATTACAGATTTCTATGCGTACGAAATTTAAAGATATCGTCGTACGAGTATCGGTAGCGATACTTAACAGATGAAACTGGGCCT
Organism: Bombus pascuorum; assembly: GCF_905332965.1. NCBI lineage: Eukaryota > Metazoa > Arthropoda > Insecta > Hymenoptera > Apidae > Bombus > Bombus pascuorum. The sequence goes on along the minus strand of NC_083488.1, from coordinate 33,401,289 downwards.
CTACCTTTATTACTTTCTTAAAAATTCATCATTCAACGATAATGATTCCTCGCTTTGCTCAATTAGTAACCGTCGCATTGTCGTATTACAAATTCATCGTTGTTGAAACGTCAAATCCAGCAAAGGACACTCCAGCGAAAAATTCACAGACGTCAGTCAGTGAAAATCCCTATCAAAAGAATAACAAAAGTGATCCTCCCATTTTTTACATTCTATTCTATTTGTTCTTGCGTTCGGGTTGCGAGTAACCAAATAAGGTAGCGTGCCAGAGGCCATAATACAGCCATAATTTCATAGAACCATAGAACTTACCAGGTGTGCAGATACGTACGTATGTACGTCAGCGACGTCGAGCGTCGCTAACCGTTGGGACGACGCCAATCTGACGTTGAAACAGCGGCCCATTTATTCTCACGAGCGACTAGGCGGTGTGTGGAAATTATAAACTAAACTAATTTACTCCCTCGGGCCCCGAAGCGACAGCCAACTATAGTGTATGCTGGCTGGTTGATCGCTTCCGAGCGTTCCTCATCCTCTCTAACTTTCTCCCTTTGGTCGTTTATATCGATCCTTAAACGTGAAAATATAAAGTGCTTACGAGCACGATCCCGCGAACTTACCGCGGAAATCTTTTTATCGTCGGTGTAAGAGGATTGCGGACTTATGCATGGTAAGCGATGTAACGGCTAGTTCGTCGCTCGACTTGGGGCACTTGGAGGGGGTCGTTTGACTTACCTGACTCCCGTCATGGTATATTAAAGCGTTCTTCCGAAGTTGATGCCTTCTTTTTGTTCTTTTTAGGGCTTGTGTCTTCTGCCTTGTTTTTGGCAAGCATAATACGACGACAGAGATTGAAAGAAGAGTATTTTTAAGAGATTTTTAACGTCAGACTATGGTAGCGATAGACCGATTGATAAGCGGATGGGTCGATAACTGCGCTGAGAACGTGACATCGAAAAGTTAATTTCAATTAATAACGATAATTGAAATCGAATGCGTACACAGATTCGTGGAGGTATACGCTTGTAGACACCTCTTACGAATATACTCGTTGGCACTATCGTGAAATCGATATTACGACCATCGTAATTACGTTGTCGTGTCTCGTTTAAGTGTCAATGAATCGATCGAGCAAAGAATCGTTGAAAGAGCGTTAAAAATTGTTTAACACGGTCACATCCTTAGTTTCGCTCTCGCAAAACTCGTAACATTTTTATCAGGCATCCGATGCGACCGGTTTTTCAAATCGAGACCTCCGCCGTGAGAACGTTATCCAACGAAAGCAACAGCGGCCTGTTGGGTGAAATGAATTTCGACGCCGGACGGCTACGTAATTAAACTTGAACCTTTCGCGGGGCAACACGGGCCTGTTTGAAATGAGGGGAAAAACCAGCTCGTATTGCAATCGATCGTGGCGCTCTCGACGTCGAGCGAATGCGCGTTTTTCCCCTCGATGGAAATAAGAGAAACAAATATCGAGATAGCGGCGCGAGCCGTGTAAAATACGCGGTATATCGAGAGAAGCGAAGGTGCATAACTCGTAAACGGCGAGGTAAATGGCTGCTCTGTTTAAATGACCGTTGAAACAGGTCAGTGTGTCAACCCTCGGGCTTTTAGGTAATGAATCTCGAATGAATATTTGTATTAAAAAAGGGGCGGACGCGCGGAAAGGGGTGAAAGAGTAAGAGGAAGAATACGAAACGTTTGGGAACAAACGTTTATTGTTGGAAATCAGTGACATCGTTCGTCGAATTACTCAAACGTATTCGACTGTTAGCGAACGTTACGATAATCCTTGGATCTCTTAGTTTCGTTCGGATCGTTGTATTGGCCTTTTTCTTCGTCCACAGTTTTACAGGAATAATCGATCAACTGTTCGTTCAGCGTTAAAGAAAACGCGATTTAACGGTGAGTTTTAATTTCGAAGAAAACGATGCTTTTGCTTTGATACTTGGATTACTGTTTCGAAATACTTCTCACGAGAGAAATGTATAGGGATATTATTTGTATACAAAAGCGACCATCGAAATCTCTTCTTTTTCGCTATGTGTCGATCTTAATTTTTTATCGAATCGTAAAATTCAAAGCTGTACGATCTATCCCAAAAGTCTCGTGATTCTATTCGTGGAACGTTCGAAGCCAGCAAATACCCAGAAAGGAGGATAGCGTTTGGAAAAACTTTTGGAACGAAAAGTAAAGCCATCGTTGAGTCGATCGATTGACAGCTGGATGCTTGGATAAAGCGGTTGTCTCGGAATCCACGGGATCCATTCGTCCGCTTTTCCAGTTCCCTTTGGTTTAGCCCGTCCTTTCAGTGACGATACTTTTCCTTATCCGCGTAATTGCCACCTTTTAAATCCGTCGATTCGGAACGAATCTCCTCTTTTCCACGACTGCTTATGCAGCATTATGCATACTTGCCAAGAAATTAAGTGGCTAACGATTTACGTTGATCGCACTCTTCCATCGAATTCTTCGCTCTCTCCATTTATTACTCTGCTATTTCGTCGACGTTTCTCAACCATTCAAACCTCTCGCCATAGTTAGACACAGCAATACCATAAAGATTGATTATTTGGACTGCGTTTCAGAATAAAATATTTACGCAAGCTTGGAGTAATTTAATCGCGAAATGTACTATTGGATTGGCATTCGAGTGATTGCGGACTCATTTAGTAATCATTTACTTGTCAACCCAATAGCTACGAGAATGTTTATGCAAGGTCGCCTTTTTACGGGCACAGTCAAAAAAGTGGAACCCGAGCAAAGATACACGTACTAACGTTTCACGACCTAAATATTCTAACGACTAATCTATATTACTTTGGATATTTTACATATTTTTGCATACTATGTATATTCTATGCGTTCTTGTAACTGAACTTTCCATAAATGCACAAAAATACATAGTAACTGATGGTTGCGATAGAAATTTGATGGAAGTTCGATGTGATAGACGGATGTTAAAAGAGGAAAAGCGAACTAAGCTACGTTTTTTCTAAATTGATCATGAATTTATAGCGTTAATTTATTCCAATAAAACTGTATTGGTCTAGTCGTATGAGAATGCAGGGATTCGTGGTGTTGAAATCAGCGCCAGATAACTTAACGGAATCAGTCGTGCAATGAATATTTTGTGATCGCATCTATTTTAGATAGCGAATTACTCAGCTTCTTGAGTATTGGGGTTAAACTACTTTTGCTCTCAAGGCTTCCGATATGTATATTAACTAGCTTTTCTCCTCAAGTATAGGAAAATAGTTCACTTTGCATAAAATTAATACACGATATCGTATGACTACATTATTTACCCTATGTGTATGTACTTCAGTCCTATATACGTATATATGCGAACATAATATCTTGAATATTTTACAAAATGCGCAAGATAATTCCAAGAAACGTCTGTACGTACGTTCGATACGAATACTTAATATACGATGCCCCGATTCTCATGCAATCTTGATCTGTTCCGTTCGACTTAAAATAAATAACTTTGAGCAAAATCCTTTTACACTGCTCTTTGATCTTTAAGAACGTAATAACGTTAAAACGTAGATCGAATTATACGTGTTCGTACGATAAAACGTCTATCGTCGTTAAAAAATTTGAATTATTAAGCTATTCGTCAAACATCAACGATCTGAGCGGAACTTTTAAATCACTCACAATTAAGCAGTTCAGCAATCCCCTCGAAGAAAGAACCGTCCATTTCAAGTCGAAGTTTCAACGAACAGCTGCATTCATTAGCTCGATGAATCCATTTTTGAACACAGAGCATGGTCCGATAAATCATAAGATCAACGACCTTTCTCCCGTTTAAATTGTTATCTCGTTTGGTCATTCGTTCCTTTAATCGAACTTACAATTTATGAAACGCCGTTGTTTTTTCCATTTCAATTTCTTTCCACGGTGATAATTACCGGCCGAATATCCAATAAGTAATAATTTCTGCGCGTAATCCTCCGTTTTCAGGCGCGAGCATACGACCATACTGTTTTTGCCGTCTCAGACGGAACTCGGCACTCCGCCTCGTTACGACAACCGTTCATTAATCTTACTTACCGAGCTTTGATGTAAATTGTAAGAAATGCCGCGTCGCTCTGCTCTGGACGTTCTCGCCGTTTTTACCACCCCATGGTTTGCGCTTTTACCTTCTGGCGGGCTTGTTCCGCGTTAACCCCATCCTTCGAAATCTGGTGCCATTTCGCTTTTAGACCATTCGTTGCTGAAACTTGAGTGTACCTAGCCGAAGAACGAGATGTTTCTTTCTTTAGGTAGATTGGAAGAGATTTGGATGGAAGTCGACCTATTCGTTCGTTAGACAGTGTTGTTAGCGTTAAATAATTTGATAACGCGAATGAGTCGTAAACGATGTAATATGTACGAATTGTCGATTTCATTTGACATCGAGTTGCTCGACAGGACTGGGAATAAAATTCTATTCCAATTTGTTGTTCGCTTGTTCGTTGTTCCTTAGGTATTTTGCCCATCTAATTTCACTTTGTTTCGTTTGTTAGGCGAGATAGAAGTTTATTCTCTCGAATATCTATTTGCGCCAATTAGCAACAATTACCATATGTGTTCGTCTGCGTCAAACGTCTTTCCAAATCTTCTTTATCAAATTTTTCGAACGATCCTATGAAAGATTTATTCGTTTTAGTTAACAGATAATAAATGTACTTATTATCTTCTTAGTCGTTATTCCAAATAAGTCTTGCAAGTAGACGGTACAGAATAAAAATAGTTGACAAAGAATACAAAATGTCATAGTAAAGCGAGTTGTGCGAACTTTAACAGGACACTGGTGCGCAGTACGAACTAAGTTTCATTTTTACGTTTGACTTCTCCGATCCAAAAATATAACGCATTAATAGCTTGAAACACGAGAACCATTGAATTTTAAGAGTATTTGACCTGAACATGGAGAATGATTGTAATAACAATTCCAGTCCGAGATATGAAACGAAATGAATAAATCCGAATTGAACCGATGAAAAGTGTAAACGAGAGAGGGAATTTAAATGATCGTTTAATTTACCGTGAAATGCGAGAAGAGGAAGCTATCAGGATCTGGCGAATTTCAATTTCGTTTCGGCGGAGGAAAATGTGTATTTCCAAACTTCTCGAACGCGTAATTGCACCTATCGATATATATATACCCCCTTATTGTCCCTTTCTCGTTTCTTTCTCACTTTTCTCTATTCCCCTTGCCCCTCGTTCCGTTAAAAACAAAATTATCTTTCACATTCGTTCAGAACCTCCTCTGCTGCTTTGCTATCCGACCTTCTCGAAGTTTGCATGCCGACGCCGCGCTTCAAAGATATCCTAATTTAATTTCAAGAAGTTGAAATAGTTCTCGGCGAACTGTAGCTTCTTCCAGTAAGATGAAAAAAGGAAACAGAAAGAAGAAAAGAAACGACCGACGAGTTTCTCAACGCCATTGTTATCGACGATATATCTTTAACTTTCCTCTACTCCGGCTTGGAAGGTAACATTCCAGGGAGCTGTCACTTTACAATGACAAGTCACGAACTTTCTTAATAACAATTTACCTGGAGTAAAGGTCGAAACATCTTTCTGATTAGTTGTACGTAGTAAGACCGAACGCTCGAACGTTACGTATGCTGTTTTTCTTATTTTCAAAGGAAATATATGTATCGTTTAATCTCTGCCGCTTTCACATTCCTATATCTTTACCTCTTTTCTTTGTACTTTCGAATAATCCTTCTTCGAGTATGATATTTTTCCCGGTCGTTCTTCTCTTTTGCAATTTAAATGCAAATTCGAATTATCTCGATGAAAGCAGGCGAAATGAAATTTTTTCGAACGTTTAAATTCCTTAAGGGTTTATATCGCGATATTTCAGTTCGAGTTCAGGTTAGTCGAAGAGAAATTACAATTTTACGACTATTAATTTCGCAAAAATATCGACAGAAGGTATAGATTTAAATCCAAATTTAACACGGGATCGTTTTTCCGCAACGGGGTTTCATTATTCGTCGTACGTATCGAATTACGAGGCGTTTCGCCACCTTTCCTTGGTCTATATTTTTTCCTATTTTCCAACGATCGTCCGGCCAGCCACAATGCAATCTAAATGTATCTCGCGAAGAATGAATATAATTGTTCCTTGCGGTGCCATGATTCAAAGATAGCTTAAGTTTATTATACCTTATAACGATCCTCGTTAATTTTTCCCAGGAATGCGTTATTAACTCCGCGAGCGATATTTTAATTTGGACGTTTTCCAACTGTCATTTCATTCAGATCGACCCTCCAGACCGGTAAGTAAATTTTTTAATAGTGGTTCTAGAAAGTCGCGTTCTAAATTTCGCGTCTCGTGGAAGAATCTTTAAATACGAGCCACCGTTTCTGCAACTTTTGTGCTTCTTATTACATTCATTTGGTTTTGTCACGTTTCGAATCTGGCTGCTATCTGGCGATGTGTCTTTTTCTCGCATTAATCAGGTTGAAGGGGCAAAGTCAAAGTACGATCGGTGTATTTGGTAGAGCAGCTTATTTTTTTCATTAATACATTAAAAATGAATTTTTCATTTAACAGTGATCACGGTAGTAATATAATAATACAGATTATAATTTGCACAAATTTGAAAAGAGTATAGGCGAAGTATAATTTACATTTATAACAAAGATGGTGTAATATCGAAGACGTTCTTATTTCGGGGAACTTCTCACGAACAAAACGTAATTCAACGTTATTTACAAAATTAATATTGTATACACATACTCTGTGCATGTGTTTCGACACGCAATGTATAATTTCCAAGGTTTAACGAACAGTAACAATCGTTTCCTCTTTCTAGCTTAATGCGATTGCGTGTAACGTTTTGACAATGGAGCGATATTTTCAAGATATTTCTTGTTTTACACTCAAGACAATATATATGTTACGCTCCGAGGCTTACTATAGGCCGTGTTGCTAAACATCTCCCTTGGTACTACGGTGTCGCAGACAGTACGTCTTACATGGCCGGCGAGTATACACAGTGTAGCGATAAGCGCATAGTTGTCGTCAAGCAGCGACTTTTAAAAAACACCGATTCGCCTTCGGTTTGTTATTTTACCTACGCAAAAAGATGGCATACGTGACCATAGGTGCGAACGGTCGCGAGGCCCGAGCGTGGTGGGAGTCGTCTCCAAGAGAAGACAAAGGAAAAAATCGAAAGGCAAGTAGTATCATACGAGGAGTCAAACCGAATGCATCGGGAGTTTCAGAGAAAGAAAACCAAGGTCGCTTAGTCAAACGAATACGTCGAGAAATACTACAAGGTCGAGTCGAATTATAATAATAAACTAGTTGTATCATCGTAAAATCATTTGTAACGTGTTAATTATAATTTTAGATATCGTTAAAAATAGAAGCTTATGTTAACCCTGTTAATTCAGTGTTACGATCATTTGAACTACCTCTGTTGTCCTAATCGAAACAGGGGAGCGATTGATTCGTGACGTCGACTATCAAAATCGTAGCGAGAGTTTACGCCTCTCGCTGACGCGTTTCCTCGCGAACGGTCGTAACAATATATATAATATAATAAAAGCTGTGTCAGCTAAGGTGATGCACCTGATATATTACGATCTAGGATTCTATCTGACAATAAAAATTTTAGTAAATAATACAAAATTTGAAACAAGGTGTATTAAAGAGATAAAATAAATTATATTAAAATATAGTGTGAATCTAAGCTGTCATATTTTTGAAATTTTAATAACTGTATGAGAAAATCATCAGCAAGTGTTTCGACACGGACTTTGTTTGTTTGATTCGTTTATCTACTAGTCTTAGAGTGGCTCGAACCATAAGTTGTTTGCAGCCATACTGCGAACGTCGCCTTATACATATAAAGTATACGAAAAGACAAAATATGTAAGCAGAAGCTTAGTCTACTGCCACGACCCAACCAGTGTTTACCCAAACAAAGCGTAAATCCTCCTGTATATAAGTTTTCTTTGTTGGACGTGTTATTACGTATTCTTGGCTTGTAGGATAAGTTGTTATTAGACATCGAAAACAGGAACAAAAGAAAGGATGGAGTAAATATTTTTGGTAACTACTATCGCGGTACCCACTGCTAGGTAATTTGCTATTTACGTAAACTACGCGTAATCATTATGCTAATGAATTTAATCACGCTAATCGAAGAACAGAATATTTTAGAAAATTACGTATATGTAATTTGTAAAGTGCAATACATTAAAATATTCAATCGATCAAATTTTGATGAATTAATTATATGAACTTTCTGAGGTCGAGACTTCCATTTAAACATTTTGGTATTTATTTATACATTTGATAGGTTTTCAACATTTCGGCGCACTGTTGTATACGAGTTTTGAGAATTAACTGGAAACTCACGTTTCTCATTAAAATAATGCAGTAACACATAGTGATTAACTACGGTATATAACAAATGGAATTAAAAGGTACCTCAGTTGCACATTGTGTACTCTCCATTTCAGCAAGAGTTAACCGCTGCTATTTGAAATTGAAAGAAATAGAGGAATAAACATTGTATACCCGATCAAACAGTGGTTCATCGTTTAATAATATTAGCCAGGAAACCAGCTCTTTTTTTATCTTTCTATCAATTCTCTCGTTATATACTGATATTTTAATTCTTTTGCAGCGTTCTGCGCGAGAATCTGAGGCAAATTAAATAGAATTATATAAATATCGTGTTTTAAATGGCATTATCAGCCTATGGATGTTCGTACAAGTTTAGAATATTGTTAATAAGTTATGAGATATCCGTGACGATTATTTTTCAGGATTAAATATCAGAAAGATACGAAACTAGTGGAGATAATCATAATTACAATAAAAATTTCATTAATAGTCCGCAATTAAGACACGAAATTAAAATTAAAGTTGGACTTTTTCTTCCAAAGTTATTGTACCTAAGTTAAATTCATTATTAGATTGCAAGTATTCACGTAAATCTATGTTCTTATGAATGTAACTAAATAAATGCAATCTAATCAACAATTTCTTTCATTCGCTACATATTATTACAATAGAACGAGTGCTTTGCTTTGGGTATTTTTAGTCCTTTAAATTCTCCATGAGTGCATGGACATTGAGAATCTAGTCATTACACGTAAAGCAATCGTTTAATATAATTTTTAATTCTGTTTCCTGTATTCGATGTCGTAAATGCAAGAATTCTTCAATCGTTCACTCTGAATTCTCCGTCACTTTGTTACTCCGTCAAAGGGACAAAACGAAAATTGAACATTTTCGTACGTTTCAAGATGCAGCAATATTTAATATATTTACGATATTTCGAATGTATTTTTAAGCTGGATCGAGGCTGTAGCTTCGCTTTCGAATTTTACATTAAAGCGCTCAACATTTTATACGAGGAAAGTTTGATGGTCACTGTGGAACTTCCTGTTACACAATTCCCTCTTAACGACCGGATTCTACCCTAAACGCATCAAATGAAATTTTTTCTCGTTTCGTGTTGCAGGCAGCAGACGGCTTACGTGTGGAGCAGCGTGTGCTTGGGGGCACTGTCGATGCTTGCCAAGGAAACCGGCATTACTGTTTTGCCTCTAAACCTTCTTTACGACCTTTGTCGCTCCTGGCATTCAATCAAGAGGTAAGCGTTTAAGTCTCACGCCCGCCGACCAGTTTGGAAACGCGACACGTAACTCACGTCGATAAATCCTGAAATAAGAACTAACATTGTATCTAGCTCGTAGCTTGCGCGACTTTACGCGACCCTTTGCCACTTCTCAACCCACGATTTCTTCGTTTATAACGAGAATTGCAGTGAGCCGAGAGTGGATTTCATGCCGGTAGGATAATACGGCGTAGCTTCGACTTAGATCCTCGCTTTTCTGACAATCGAAAAACTCGAAAGCCTTCGCTGCATCGAGATTCGCAGAAGGACGAACGATACCTCGCTTCGTCCTACAATTTCCGATATAATTATCGATCGATGCGTCTAAATTTGATCGTATTCCTTTTAAAACAATGCTACTTTTGTGTATTTGTAGATCAAATCAAAGACGAAGACTTCTTTTACTTTAATGACATGTCTGAATTTTTCCTGAGAACTATTAACACTTTGACTGCCACGCCGAAATCACATGTTTCGCCGAGGACGCCACGGGAGTATTTTTATTATTCAAAGTATATAATGACAGAATAATAATAAATTGACGATGTAAGACAACGTTCTTCCCCGATGGACCGTTCATCTTATTGTTGGCGCCTTGGTAACAGTTGATAGCCACATATTGTGGCAAGACTTCGTTTATTTCAACAAACCATTCGCATTCGTTATTTCGTCGCAAGCAAAACGTCCAGAATATATTGTAGAAGATATTAATAAACGGTATTTGCTCATTCTATATATAATAGTAAGGTATGTGCACACTTCTAACTTCGATTATATGATTATAAAGCAGCATGTACAATTATTTTCTAAGGTGTGTTTATATTAATATTCGTAGATTACCCCTCAAAGATATGGATGCAAATGCACCGTTAGATGCAAGATTCATTCTCATTTTCTTTTTGTTGATGTTCTTTTTACTTCAAAGTATCTTCTATTTATCGGTTATATTCAAAATAACCTAACTCTTAATTTTCATACAGTTTTTACAATTGTAAGTGTAAAGATATAGGAGGGATTCGGAAATCCAAATAATTCACTTTATTTTACACACGACAGTTATACACATATCTTATATTCTGAAGACCTCGTAAACCTACTCGCACGCTCGCTTGTTGTCTTCCAGATGCTTCTTAACGACTGCTAATCGTCCTTTGTCTCAACTAAGGCCTGGGCGCCCTCAGACATGTACAGTGTAACTGTATCATCTTCCTAACAGTAAGAAGTTCAAGCGTCATCAATGACCACCGTGACGTCACAGGAGAAACCGTGTCCGGTCGTATATGACCAACGAGGCAGTCAAAGTGTTAAAAGCCGATAAGGGACGAGCGTGAATAAAATTGCGTTCGACAATAAAATATAAAAATCGCGCGACACCGTATGCAATATGTAATACGAATATCGTGGATCCTCCTTTGCATACATTCGGAGAATAGGATTTATATGCGCAAGATTTGCGTTAATGGAGGACTCTGGCTATCGGAGTTAAACAAAGACAATCCGATGCTCGACCGTAAAATAGGGAAATCGGATTAACTGTTTACAACGGATTATGCGGGGCCAGCGTATTTGAATAACTGCGCTTCGAGGCACGCAAATGAGGGCCACTAAATTCATGAGTTACTCTAAACTTTAACTAAAAGGAAGACGCTTGGTTCGATTAAACGTAATTGCCGAAATAGAGGAAAGATAAGGAGCAATGAAAAGTATTTGGTTGATGTCGATTGGATCATGGAACGACCAATATCTGGAAGGTTGGAGTTTTTTCAACGATAACGACGAGTTCGCTGAATGCTTTGTTTCTTCGTTTCAGGTCTATTTTCGAGGCCAGATGGAACGACGACTCGAGACACTTTTCTCGTCGGGCTGCGGCGCTGCTTGTTTCGGTGAGTTCAATATGTATGCTGGAAATTAAATTAGATTAAAAACACGTTCCTGTTCCTAAGTATGACAGTTATTGATTATTATAGGGATGATTAATTGGAATTATGCAGATAGAAAATAATGATCGAAGGGTTCTAGGATTGACAATTATATATCGATACTCTCAAAGCCTGAATCTAAATTTTATTGATAAAATTTGAAGTCGATTATTACGGTCAGGAAATCGTAAGAAACCTACGTCTAGAAATATTAGAGACAAAAGTATCGCAAATGCGAGACTCGAGAAGCCCACGATCGTCGTCAATCATGTCACTTTTAACACGGTTACTCGCCTATTGAAATCAGATTTCATAGCTATCAAATGGACAAGTCAACCAGCTTCTCCGATGACAACAAGAGAAAGACATGGCAATAAGCCCCATTGCGCAGCCACGAATACCATACAGGGAATAGAATCGAATCCTCTTAACGTGTCGCACGTAGTCACTCGTGCGTGGAAGCCCTGCATGATTTTCCGACGAGCAAGGGACGCGCGTATTTTACTCAATGGCTATGTCGTTATCGTATTACCCGCAATGTCTAAACTCGTGTCGGACAGGAACGAATAAAGAGATCGTGCATGGTCTACGTATCCGCGTCTATCCATTTATCTTGTTTCACGAACTCGTTCACCTTGTGCTTCGAGACATCGTTCAGGAAATTCCTGACCATAGCAGAGAGGGCAATAATGAAATTGAAACGCAACACCGACTGAGATCGATATCGGTGGGGTTCGGGGCGTTCTGCGGCAAATTTATACCATCGTTTACATGGAATTATCCATTTGTGTAATGGCTAATTGACTGTTCAAATACCTCTGACCTCTATACACCTGCACTGAATATCTTGTATATCAGATTTGGTTCAAACTAGTCACGTTTCGTGATACTTGCAATGAAATTTCCAAATTTGTTACACAACACGCACAGTACGTGTATTTGTCATAGTCGTAGATATCTGGAATAGTAAAGTAGCAACGCGAGACTCAAAGATATATAATTGGAGACGAGACAAGTGGTCTGGACCATCGATAAGACTGGAAACTGCGTTTTGCAGTCTTTGCGAACGCACTCGGATCCGCATCGTTAATTTTTAACGACCGATATCTTCAGTTTTTATCGTCAGACCGCAGAGATGTTAGCAACGTCTCGTCGGCTTAAGTAAGTTTAACGATCGTTAACGCAGATATACTCGACGATGCCGAGAGTTCACTTTTACGATCGCGTAAGATAAACTCGCTTCCCTGGAATTGTGTTGGCCAACCCACGGAAACTACTTAGGCTGTTGCAGCCTGACGTAAAGCGATCGTGGCTTTCGAGGACTTACGATGAAATACGAGACAGAGAGGTGGTAGCAACGGGGTAGTTATGATTGCACAGATGCCATTTATCAACTTGCGTTTTCTTTCTCTTCTGTATTCTCTAACAGACTTGTCTTTCCACGAGAACGTTTTTAAAATTGTAACTTCTATGAAAGTATTCGTTAGTAAATATGTAAGAGTAATTGATTTGTAATATTTCTTCTGCTTGTAATTAGTTAAACTTGCACAGTGTTTGAGCAAGTATCGCGTTGAAAGTTTTAGACAACAACGATATCAAACTAACGAGCGATTTTTCCTAGGATCTGAGAGCGACGTACGTTGTTTTTAAATCTTTGTCCGTGTTTTGACTCTTTTCGTAATTCGCGTGATTTGTACCGTATCCACTAGGTTATGGACGTGTACCAAGTATTGCCGAACCGATGGAAAGTCTTGTGTACGCATAGCGCGTATTTCTACCAAACGGGATTCCGAGTTATGCTAATTTATGCGAAGAAATCAGGGAGGCGTGCGGTCACAACCCTCGTGGAGGGTCTCGCGTACGCACTTCACTGGCTTTCCGTCCTCTTCCCTCCTGCCACCTATTGCCACTTACACGTCTGAAGGTATGTTCTATCCGACAGGGTTACTTGACGTTCTTCTTCCCCTCAGCAACACTGAATTTCAAGGACGTAAAATTTGCTGATCCTTATGAGGTGGACCCCTGGGTGGATTTCGTGTTATAGGGGTGTTTGGTGATCCGAGAGCGATATGTCGTTTCGAGCTACCTTCGTAGAAATTTTTTCAGGTTCTTCATCTTGTACGCAAATTAGATTCTTATCGTTTAAATATTGTCTATTAGTTATACGTTCTATAGAGAGCAACAGGAATTGCAAGAATTTAGTGCAATTAAGAATAGAGAAAATTTGATAAGAGTTTTCGGAAAGCAAAGAACAGTGTAAATATAAAAATGACTTGTTTGACGCTAGTCTTGTGTTTGTAGCGGTAGAAAAATTCTTTGGTATTTTAAAGAAACAAGTTATATTTGTGGAACCAACGATCAGGTTCTCGACCTTTAAAATAGCAAAGTGGTGGTAGATTTTCATCAGTTTGCAAGGTACAAAATTCGTTGTATTCTTAACACTAGAACTACCGATAGTTAACACGAAGCTATTTCTACCAAAACCAATGAAAATGACTGTCTTTAAATGTCTTTGAAAATGAAAATGAAAAAATGTCTTCAAAAAATACGTAATAATAGAATATTTTTATATTTATTGATTTATTACTTTCTTACAGAAGGGATTCCATGTTACGTAGTGCATTTTTGGTATTATTAATCAATCTGCGACTATGATCCCTAAACACATTTGGGGTTGACACATTTATAAAATTGTAGAATTAGTAATTTTCACTGGTGTAGTATTTCTAGTGTTAGCATTTAGCGGATTCGGAATTTTCCTGATAACTGATATCACCATATCGAATGATACGCAGTAAGAATTTAAAAAACGCGTGGGAAGTTGTACAAAACGAGGGAGCTGGTTAATTAGGATTCGATAAACAGATTGCAGGACCCTTTTACACTTTGACAAGCACCAGTCATGTTTGACTGGTATTGGTATAAGTAGCCTCGATACAAAATTATTTTGAGTTTGAATACATACAAACAAAAAAGAATTCATTACATTATTCTTTTAGTTATCGTTGCGAAAATCATTACATCATCGCGGAAAAAAATATAACATTAAATAGGAATTTTAAAATAAAATTGTAAAACCAGTGGTGGTGGTAGTTCTAGTGTTAATAAAAGCTAGGTATACGTACCAGATGCACCAGAATTACAGTTTACAAATCAAAACATATAAACAAAAATTGTCTATCAATTTGGTCAAGTCGAATGAAAATATACGTACGAACTTACTTTATTTGGTCTCAGTGATAAAATGTATATCATACAGGAATATAAGTTTCCTTTGCTTTACTCAAAGAAGTCGCGTGGAAACTTTGACAAGTCAAAGAATTCGAGTGTCGTCACTCGTAATTAAATTCTTCGTTCAATAAGTTCAGTGCATCAACAATTATCGATACGCGTACGGGTACATATTGGCTTTGGTCGAACGGTATTTACTTTCGGTTAGAACGGAACGTATGATTCTCTACAACGGTAACAGTCGTAATCGATAACACAATGCATTAGAGATGCTCGCTGTTGACTGGTTCTATACGAGTACGTCTATTGTTACTCAATTGGTTTGTCGCTTAAATCTTACCTCTATGCTTTGTATTATCTTAAGGCTGTGGACGTAATTATAATTCCGTGTAACCCAGTTAACGTGGTTGTAAACTGCTTTCGTTTGCAAACAATAGAAACGTTTAATTAACAGATTCCAAAATAGAATGCTCGATAGAAGATCTAGGAACGTGATGACGCGTTTACGAAAGCCGCGACATAGCTTTGATAGTTCTCACAGGAAAATTAATTACACGTGTAATCAGGAACTTTGTGCGTACGTGTACGGTGTTCGGCGTATAACGTTGCGCTTTGTTATCCAAATTAATCTTGAATAATTTGGATATTCGTGGGAGAGAGAAGCGGAGTCCTGATCGCTGGTCCATTAACAGTTAACCGAAAGTTCTCTCCGACTATAGGGAGAAATCGTACGTTTCTTGCCTCCGACTATCGGGACAAGATTCGCCATTTGAAACACCACACGACTGTCGAGTGATCCTGTCTCCGATCGTCGAGACGGAACGTTCGATTTCGAAGCTTGGACGATCCTAGCCTTGTTAAATTCGACCGAACGTCCAACAAGGTCCAAGTGGCTCTAAAAATACGCGTGCTGATTAGTTTTCACGGGACGCGAAAGAAGATCAATCAGCAGACTCGTTAGATATCCTCGCGTGTGAGCCTGAGGCGCGCCTTTAACGAACAGGCAATGAACAATACTTGAAGAGAATGAAAGCAGCGTTAGAAGTGTTACGGTCGTCGAATGAAGTTCTTCCAAATGGAAAATAGCCTCTCGCGTTCCAATTACTCGCTTGCCATAAAATTACTTTCGAAAATCACGTTGCTGTTCCTTGAAACGAAACAGGTATCTTGGAATCCTCCATCATAGAGAAGAAATAGACAGCTGTAAAACTTTTGATAAACAATTAATTCCATACGTTTATCGCCTCTCCGTTGCGTACAATATAATTATATAATATAACGTATTTCTAAACGATATTTGACTTCCACCTTACGTCTTTTCCATCGCGCAATGAGAAGATATCATCCAATCGTCAGACCAAATTTTATCATAGCAGAAGGAAAAATAAAACGGGAATCGATGGAACATAAAAATACACGACGGAGCGCGTTGGTCTCGTGAGAAATATATTCCCGGGTGTGCAGGGAGAGGTTATAATACCACCCCAGGCATTCCCGGAAGACTAACAAGAGGGAATTCCGGCGGGAACGCGGTCCAGCGACGTTCCGCGCGCGTCGGATATTTACCGAAATTGAATTTCTGTCTCGTTCCTGGCGTTCGTGGCGTGGGTCAGCGAGCCCCTTGGCGACGTAACACGATATATTCCCGGTGTGTCCAAGGACGAAGACGTCAGTGGCCAACGAAACGAGGGGTGACGTGGAACGAGAGTTGTTCGACATGGAAACGTCGACGTGGGACGTGTATCGAGTACACGTACGTAACGGCGGCTTCGTTGATCGGAGAAGAATATGAATACCTTGGATTGGCAGACATTGTCCGGCTCTAGAACCCTTCTAGAATCCACTCGTTTTCTATCTATACCAAGAACACGCCGGACATGCAGGATGGAGGATTCTGGCGAAGACAGAAAGAGAAAGGGTTGATGGGAACCGTCTACGTGGTGAAGTTGGAGGGTAAGGCGTAAAGAGCGATCTCCATCGAAGAGGATGGGTTGGCCTGGCTATCGGAATAGCGAACTGGCGCCGGACGTGACAGAAATGCGACCAAAGAACGCGTGTGTCGTTCTACTACGTAAACGCCATGACGACGTCTCGTTCTATACCATTGGCATCCGATCGGAATGTTATCTACTATATTTTGACGTATTGCGATGGAAGATCGATTTTTGGCTACGAGATATGTACGGTAGAGACGGAGATGTTTAAAGGAAAGATAGATATACGTGTATGATCAAATGCTTCTAGTTCGATTGTAAATTTGATTTATCCTCTCGATGGTAATTTTTGTGCGAAGTTGTACGTTAACGAGATTAAGTTTTCAGCGTGATGCTACCGTAAATCTGCGATTCGTAATTGCAATGCGATCGAACCGAGATGCGTAATATCAACGATATTCCAGTTAAAGTACAGTAAAAACTTCTTTGCAACGTTATATCGTTACATATTGCACATACACTCTGGTACAAAAGCCTCGGGTCAGCTTTCATTTTTAAACAAGTTTCAGTACTTGGTATAAATTGAGAATCATGAAGCACGCAACTAAGTCGGGTAGTGTATTTCCGCGTAAGATTTTTAAATCGAGGCTTTTCCTGTTTTCCGTTTCCCAAGCTGGCGAATGAAACCTTCCAATGCTTCTAGCAGTGTAGCGAGTCATTGAGCCGCAAGTCGAGAGCCTCCTCCAGAAAAGGCTAGTAAGTAGCACTTCCGCAATCTGGATTCCCTTTTGTTTTACTCTCATTCATCTTTCGAGTCGCGTAAACGGCAGGCAAAAGGTTCGCGTTTTAGGGCGGCGTAAATCTTGGAGAAACAATTCGTTGAAAATTCGGACGAGATTAAATCGATAGCGTAATCAGATCTATAAAATCGGTAAACATTGAATATTTCATTCGATTCTGGTTCTAACTTTAACGAGGACTGCAATGATTGATATAAATAGATACGCACGAATACAGAATAGAGTTATTATCACTTTTTGATGTTAATCTGACATTGATGTTGCTCGTAGATTCGTCTACGATAAAAAAAAAAATATTATATCGAAGTTAGCTTTTTATAGAAATATTTGAACAACTTTACTACGATTTATGTGTTTTGAACGTAGACGAAAGGAGAAAAAATTGTAAAGTAAATACGCGTTACTCGAAACAATTAAACACGCAAAAATTGTTAAAGGATTTTTTTTGTTCGCAGTTTGGCGTGCTGCTGGTGGTACGTCTGGCTCTTCTTCATGGTACTCTGCCCAAGTTCTCGCCGCAGGATAATCCGGCAGCTTTTCATCCCTGTTTCCACGTCAGGTGAGTATCCACATAAGTCCTTTATGTTACATGAGTCGTAACAAGGAATCCTATTACGATGTTTCAAAACTCATACCACCTGCGGACATGCGGAAACCGTATACGGTTGTTGTCTAGCTCAGGATGTAGCAAGCAGTATCGTGTAAACATGAAATCAAAATGACCAACAATCAAACGTGTTTACTACTTTGATCTTACTATACGCGTTTACGTTCTCTTTTTAGCAGCTGTTTGTTGTACGTTCAATTGGACAATTCAATTAATCTTATTAGAATCTAATTCTATTGCCTTTGAAGCTTTGCTTTTATATTTAAAATCTTAAAGATTAAATCGTCTTTTGGTAATTGCAGATATAGTCGTTCCTCGAGTAGTAAACGAATTAATAGGGAAATAAAAATGGTAGAATAGTGGAATTTATAGGTAATAATATACAAATAAGATACGATGTTAATGAAATTTCAGGTAAAGTAATTTTTAAATTCGATGTGTTGTCAATTACGTTGAAACTATTTTTACATTTGATTTTAGAATCAAATACGCATTTACCGTCTTGCACAGTTATAAAATATTAATAACGTTAGTTGTACGTATACACTATCGATTAAAATAAACTAACGTAACGACTGAACAAATATTATTCGTTTCATATAAAAACATTGCGAACTTGTTATCTATTTCCGATAGGCTTATATCTTCGAATCTATCAGATCATACTCTCCTTCGATTATTCCATTTTAGAACACGTATTGCTTTTTAGCCATCGAGTAATATAAAAGTCAGAAAATCAACAAAAAGTGGGCTTATCATATTTTTTCCGTATAATCTCCATATTCGTAAAAATTTTTTATGATTGTTCAAACGCTTCCGCCAGCTACTATAGCTTCTCTGTTTTAACCAATGAAACAGTTAGCCCGAGGCCAACCACACAGAATGTCACGTCAAACTATGTTTCCTACAGGATATCCTTTGCTCGTGAAGGATATCTCTCCGTTTCCCAGTTTCCCGGATAGAGGCCATCGTTTATACCGTGTCGCTGCTTTCAGGCTGACCCGAATCTACGATAGTGCTCGAGTTAAAACGCCCGGCTTTTTCCTCTTTGTGTCGCGCTTCCAGCGATATCTCAAACTTCCGAATTCTTCGCCAATGAACATTTCTCTCGGCTCGTCCCGGTTAAACCGACCGATTCGCCCTCCACTTTTCCAGCTGCTTACCTCTGATTCGGACACTGGTGGGACGAGTTTAGAAACGCGAAGGCAAATCAAACCAGCAGTTAGCTGCATCTTGAAAGAGCCGATGCTCGCGCAGCTTTTAAAAATATTTCTCGATCGAATTACGAAGAGCAAACGTACTCTCGTTTGCAACAGTCTGAGAAAGCGTTCTTTCAATTTCCAATCGTTCCTTGCAACATCCTGTGAAATTGGCCTCCGTTTGCTCTAGCACGAAACTGTCCCTTGGGGCACCTCGTTTGTAACGTGTTTCGATGTTCGAATATACGTACAAATGTGAACATCCAAGGACGAACGTCTCCAAGTGTGAATATCTTCGATATCGCGTATTCTTGCAAGTTTTACAATATTCCTATCGTTTCCGGTTGCTTTCACAATTAGTACGATACGCTTCCTGTATGGTATTACTATACAAAATATTTAGACACGTACAATGCCAATTTCGTACCGTGGTAACGAAGGAAACGCACTGTCCAGATAACAGAACGTTCGAATATCAGAATGTTCCGACGGTAGAATGTTTGTACAGTAGGTACTCCGATACTGGAGATTCTACCGTGTTCCTAATGACAGTGCTGGATTACATCAGGATTTATCCATACATCAGATATAGGTACGATCAATTGTTGTTACAGCTAACATTGACTATATCTCTGTATTTTGGTTACCTCATTGATACGAAATGTGACACTGGCACAAATAGTTCTTCCTATTAATACGATACTCCTGTCACAATCATATCTATTTTAAACTCAAATTGTTCCTAATCATTAGTAAACGGACTTTATTCCATCGATACACCAATCCTGGGATAATCGTACGATACTCTTCAATCAAATTTTGTAGATTTCCCATACTGGTTTAAGAATTATAAAGTACTAATAGACTTTCCGTTAATATCCATTGAGAAATAAAAAAAAATCGCTGCTTTTATCTTCGGAGATGTAAAAAATGCAGTTAGTTGATAGAAATATATAATACAAATTCTACGAAATATTCGAACAACGCAATATATTCTCTTTTTTTTTTTTTTCGTAAGAAATCATCGATTATCTGATTGTGCCAGAATCGCAAAGCTACATTCTACAGAAACGCAGGAACGCTCGCGCGAATCTAGCTCGCCCTAAAGGTTAGCTCCGTGTAGGCTCGAACGATCGTAAATTTTACGAAACGGTGGTACTTCCGGCCAAATTATACATCTCATAAAGTATTCCCGGCCGGTTCCTGGAAGCAAGGCAGAAAGTATTTCGCATAATATCTTTTCGAGCCACGCGGCAGAAAAGGTGGGTTGGGAAAGGGGAAGAGGGCGATACGAACCCTTCTGTCGGGGTTCGATCCGTCGCGACTGTAGGAGAGAAGAAGAAGGAAGAAGGATGAAGCACGCGGTACCAGTGAGGAGGAAAAACGAATAAATACGGGAGCAGAGTTCGAAAGAGAAGGAGAAACCGGGACCGGTTCCGATACGCTGATACGGCGGAACGATGCGAAAAGAACGGCACAATATTTCAATATGCTAAAATTATCGAGCGTTTCCTCCGGCTGTACTTTTGCTAAGTAAAGCTTCCAACTCTCTGCTTCTCGCTCCTCGCATCGACAGTTAACGAGGATTCCTTCAACGTGCTGTGGATTTTCACCAATCGATTCGAAGCGATTCTGAAAGAACATAACATAGAGGAGTAACGGGATGGAAAGTATTTATGATTTTGTTCGCTGAATAATCGAAAATCGACGGATTTGTTTTTTCCGAATGATTTAATTTTCTGCTAGTACTAAAACGTATTTTCCTGTAAAAAAAAAAAAAAAAGAGGGAGAGAAACTATCCAAACTACCCTTACTCTGCCCAACGTGTTTGCACGAAGCTTAACGCCAAATTATTCACATCAAACGCAGCGAAATCGTTAAGCCAAACAACACATCCAGCAACCGTCACATTCAAATTCCACATTCGGTTCATGAAATGTATCTACCGTTGAAAATCCCCGGAACACACCGGAAATGTATCAACTGAGCCGCGTTAACCTAGGACAGGCTGCACGCGATATTTATTACCGGTCGACATCAACACCTATTTATAACATCACCGTCAGAACTGCAGGGCCAAAAAACGGCCAATCTGCGTATCAACTCCGGTATCACGTTATCGGAACGAATGGTCATTCGTTATTGTCGCGCGACGCGATTCCCAATACATATAGGCGATCGGGCAAAAACGAGGACACGAAATCGAAAACGGTGAACAGCGTGCTGGACGCTTCTATTCGGTTCTATTCCTCGAATAATACAATAATTCTTCCGTGGACAGGGTGGCAGGAAGCAGGAACGTTCCGGCGTAACGTGGTGGAACGCGAGTTCCAGGGCGAAAAGGAAGTGCACCGCGTCATATCGAGATATCGAAATGGAGCGTTACATCGGGACCGGTCCTATTTTCTCGTCCGCGTAAACCACCGGGACATATTCCTTTCTCGTGGCGTGATAGCTACTCGGGTCCAGTCGATATCGTCGGTCTTCGGGGAGATAGCGAAATCGGCTTCACCGGACATGCTCGTCGAACCGTAAAATCGAGTCGTATATTTCGGTATTTTTTCGCCGCGATTTCGAGACGAGAAAGCGAGGCACGTCACTTTCCTGGTTTCTACCTTCTCACGGTGTGTTACGTGCTTAGATGGAATAATTTAGTGTCACGATGGTAATATTTGAGACCGGGGCTAGGCGAGCGTCGGACCGCCGCTGCATTGCAGAAATCTACCGACACACGATCGTTTTACGCATAACACCCAGTCTGAAAGGAATCCGCGTTCTTTTTGATGTTTGTCGTCAAATGCTCGTCGATTTGAAGATTCGTCGACATAAAGACTCTACGAATTTTGATATCGGCATCTGGTAAGAAATCAAACGGGGAAAGATCTTCGTTACTTGTGTTATCTCTACTTATCCGTGCTTATCTCGTCCATACTCATCCCAGTTTCTTTACTTTTTCGATAACTTACCAGTTGAACTTTCGCAAATGTTAGATATATTTTTAGGTAGCATTTTTGCAAAATTGTAATCGTATCAAAGTATAAGGAATATTTTTGTCGTATTGTGTTTTTGTACTATGGCTTGTAATAAACGTAGCAATGACGATAAGTAAAGCAGCAATGAAAGCGCATAAACAGAAGTCCATACAGTCGAAACATACAGTCAGTACGCGCGTACCGAACAGATTCTCTAAATCGTCTTTCTCGAAAACGGAGTCTCATATGAAAAAGCTTCATTCTACTTTTTCAACTTACTTTTTCATGAGGCGATTTCACGATTGCAGAGCCACCGCGTACGCCTATAGATTTCGCACTGGCTTTCCCACACGATCCCCTGTTCTCCTTTCGAGGATTCCAGGCACTTGCTAGCCTCATATGTATGGCACACATGGTAGGGCGCTAGCCGACACGTGTCTCGGGAATGACGCTGCAGGTCGTGGAAATTCGAGCGTGATATTTCGTTTTCCAGCCGTCCGTTAATATCGCGCGACCTAGAAAGATTTGCGAAATTACTTCCCCGCCGTGCAGCGGATGGATGGGATCTGGCTGCCACGGCGAACAGCGGTCCGGACATTTTTTAGGCCAAAGAAGCTTCTTTGCGTGTCATCTGTGCCGTAGGTCGCAATTTATCGGTCGCAGCAAAGAATTTTGAAAAAGTAATTCTAAGTAATTCGAAACGATCGAACGGGATATTCTTAAGAATGATTTATTTTAAGATATATTCGATTTACTGTCGAATGGGAATTAATAGGTTCTATAAAAACAACTGCGTAACGTTGTACGAGACTCTAACTTCGTAATGTAATTAGATCTAGTTCTGCTGTGATATAATAACAAATATAGCAATCGTGTAGTATGATGAACGTTTCGTTTAACAAAATTGAATCGTATTGGACGAACGTATTGGAAATATTAGGATATTCTTTTACTTTTTTGAAAAAAGACACAAGCATGGTCATTTTTGTTGAAAGCTTTCAATTGTATCAGATATTTTGTTTCGATGAATGACATTATGAAATGTACTTTTAAACATCGATTCGAATAATTTTGACGAATGTCTTATAAACATTGATTATTCAATCAGATATTCTATTGCGATGAATTGAGAAATTATATGGAGTGTTTTAAAATGACTAGTCAGTAGAATATGTTTCTTTTGAAATGAATATACGATTGAATAATTGAACGTTGTTTTCCATTGTGTAGAAATAAGAAATTCAAAATGCAGCTTTTTAGGCGCTTTGTGAACGAAACACATAAAAGAGCTGGCACATGCCAGCAAATTAATCATCCATATATATTCAAAGCGTATAATTTTAATGCTTCCTTATTGAAAAACAAAACATTATTGGATATACGTTTATTAAATATAAAACGTTCCTATCATCGAGCCTTATTACTGTCTAATTAAATGAATTCTGCGATATTATATTCTCTGAAAATCCCGCATATTGTCCAAAGTATTTCAAAACGAAATGAAATATTTAAGAGGATAAAAAATTCAGTAGAAAATAGAGTGAATTATGTCGCATTTAACACGGTATATATTTTACGAATTTATCAGAAAGTTTGATAAATTCATCAAATGACTTCGGTGTTACATTCCAATCTGAATTAGAGAAATTATTTAAAAATCCCATTCAAATTAATTCAAGAAACCTAGAACTCTTTCATATACTTGGTTTAAAATATTCGTCCAAATTTCTTTATTATTCATTAAGTCGCTTGACTTTAAATAATTCGCAACATTTCACTGATGCAAAACTGTTATTTTACCGAGTTAAGAACGTACTTTCGAAAATGTTGCGATTCCTTCAACTATTCCTTGGGAAGACTTACACGCTGTTTCCCCCTGACACGTTCAAAAAGACTGAAATGTATGTATGAAATAGAAGTAAATTGGCAAAAACATTAGAACGTAAGTATCACGTTTTAAGGAACGAGCGCGATTTAAGGCTAAACGATGGTGTCGAGCAAAGTGGCTGAGGCAATGTGAATTTTGTTACCGCCGCTTATTTTCGCAAAATGCTGCAATTATAGCTTTATTGTAGTATGCGTGGCACTATAATTTCAGACGGGGCAAGTTGAACCATGCTCCACGTTATTCTCGCTCGTGTCCTAAATGACGGCATCGATGAATATTCCTTCAGAAAAGGAACGGCACTCACGAAATTAAACTCGATATTTATTATAGGTATCGCAATTTCGAACAATTCCTCCTTTTCATGGTATAAATTAACGACACATATTTAGAGAAGCTTTATGTGAAATATTTGAAAGCGTAATTTGCTTTTGCAAAGTTATTTCATTGTGAAATAGTTGTTAACGTCTATGTCTACTTCGTTATATACGTAAACGAAACTAGTATTGCATATCATAATAATGCAATTTATATTGAAATATATTTCACATCTCCGCAATATTTCTTGTCGTATAACAATATATGTCGTATCGCTAAATCATCGGGTTACACGTTTTACAATTCATGATAAATATGCAACATAAGTGTTGAGATTATTAGATGTATGAACAGAGGAACGCCTGGATAAATTGTAAAGTAGAAAATATATTTTAATACAGAAGCGTAAGTACAAGTAGGGATATAATTTAAGCTGGTCCAGATCCGCAGGCTAGCAGTGTTACCCTATGACCGAAAGCCCTGAGCCATCGTCGCCTGTCTACTGTTTCTGGTTTGCCTTCGTCCCAGTCTTTTGTCTATACGCTGTCGATAGCTTCGGTGCTCGAGAAAACTAAAAAGACCAGGTGTAGAGTTTTCTTATAAGTGACCATTTCGACAATAAGAACCCACGATGGCATTTGACAATAATCGCGACCAAATTGTAAATCGCGAAAGAGCAAATTCAAGAAGATCTGAGGCGGCTGAAACGGAGTGCAAATGTCGAATCAGAAGGCTCGAGATCGTTTTAATAGCCACGTTACAGCAGTGTCGTTTATCCATATCTACGGCAATTAATTTCACACCAATCCACTTTGTGTCTTATTACAAGTGCGTCAGCGATATCTTACCGAGGAGCCGTGTGCTTCGGCACACGTGCGCGTTCGTCGTTTTTGTGAAAAATATTAATCTCGAAGATCGAAAGCCGGCTGAATGCGTGGTTCGAACTGTTTCGCGTATGGAATAAAGCCGTGGTGAATTTTCGCGAGGTAGTCTCTTCGTTTTTACCGGCTCAACGTCCCCGCTGAATGGTATTATCCGAAGAAAAATAAATGGGCCGGCAATTGAATTTTGTTTTCGACGGAATCGCCGATACACGGGAACACACGCGCGAATTCGCTTCGATCCGAGCGAAATTTATGAAATGCTCCGAGCTGAAAGTCCGCCGTTTGGTAATCGTTATCGATATCGGCTATCGACCATCAGAAATATTATTAACTGTTTACGGTGCAATTGGTTCGGTACAAGAAAGATTAAGCAGATTTCCGCGGCCAATTTTATTGCGTCCAACAGAATTATTGGTCTTCTACGATCAATGGAAAAGTATTTCGCATATTTCGCGTGCCAATTACTCTTTGTTTCGGCATTAGCCAGAAGTTGTTAGAAATTGACCAAAGCACACGAAACTTGAGGAACGTGATCGTTATTAAAATTCAGAAACGCTGATAGATTTCCCTCTCCTGAAATCTTCGATCTAATTAATAATTTACAATTCCTCCTTAAACTGATATTTCCGTCAAGATATCGAAGAAGGAAAGAATTTTTCATTGTAAAGTATAAAATCCATTATCTTTAAAATTTTCAGAAATTATTAAAGAATTCAGCTATATAAAAAGACACGTTCGTATTAGGTAGTTAGGATCGATCGCAGGTCATTCACGGTGGGATAATTCGACGAGGCGTTAAATTCGCGGATCTAACGTCACGACGAGTAGCGAACGATTAATTTTCCTCGATGTCGAAGGTTTCCATGAAAAAACGTCGCGAAACTCATCTTCCCATTGCAGTTGCAACTTTCTCGTGCTCCATTTATCTGTTTAACGTACCAACCTCTATTTCGTGCTAAGAGGGCTTTTTTCCGCTCGAGAAAATCCCCTGATCGGTTGATATCCAGTTAACAGGTAGCATAGTACGAATCAAGTGCATAAGATCATCGTGTGGTCTATTTGAAGCGATGATTGCATTAGGTGTTCCGAGTCACGCAAAGATAGTCGAAATAAGAAAGACTTCGTGTCATATACATGTAATATAAAATCGGTCGATTTTGCAAGAACAATTAAACTATCATAAAACATTGGAAAAAGAGTAATATAATGTTTTCTGATTTGGTATAAAAACAATCGAAATATGTGTTCTGGTGAAACACCTGTTCCTATATTACACATACACGTATGAGTACACAGAACGTGGACAATATGAAAACTCGTAAATTCATAAAGTACACAAAGCGTGGAGATAAAATTCTATTTGATAACGTGTTATCGTGCAGAGTGATTATAGAGAAACGATTCGTAAAACGAGAATCAGTATATCCTTTGGCTTTACGAGTTTTCCGCGCCACGCTGTTTTCACGTACGCGCATTATAAAAGCTATAAATCCTTGGTGAAAATGTAATTCAGAGGAAATGCAAAATGCAACGAACATTCGTCGAAGACAAATACATATATATCGTGAAATAAATACTAAATAGCGCGTACATTAAATCTTCAACTAAAACGCCGATCGTACAACGATCATCGTTATAACACTTTGTCCCGATTGCTATTACATAAATACCGAAGATCGATTAGAGAAATCGTTGTCGCGGAATTAATTCTTATGGTATTGATTTATCGTAGGAGCTGGATCCATCGGCGGGCGCCGTTGCAAACCGACAAACGACCAACGAGATCGTTTGGTATACTAGCGATCGTTGCGTGTAAATTTCTGGCGGATGGATAAATTTCGTTCGATACAACGAAAAAATTTATTTGTCGTAAAAGCTTTTATGGCAGGAATAAAAGTTCCCTGTGAACAAATTCTTGCCGGTGGAAAGCGCCTGGTTTTATTTCTCTGTCGCATTTTTTTCTCTTCTCTACCTGAATCTTCTCCGTGTTTCTTCCTTCGCTGTCCATCTTCCGCGTTTAGCTTCGTATGATGTATTTCGTAAAAATATAGGCTACAACGAACACGATAAACAAGCCGAGCGCGCGGGCGTAGATATATGTCTTGTATTGCGATCTCCACAATTTCGAATAACTACTATGTAAACGTAGGGAGCAGCTGGGACACGAAAGTTTGCTTTAAGCTGACGCTTTAATTCGTTTTCCTAGTCGTTGTCGTTTTGCAGTTTAAGCTGTTTCGTTGGAAAAACTTATTCCCGCTCGATATATCCAGAGTGTAGTTTGAAATAGAAGAGATTAGCAGTTAAATAAAATATGGCGACGATGATGACGAATAATGTGTATTTGTATACTCGTTGAGAATGACTTGCTGGTAATAAACGTTACGGCTTCGTTCGCGTGCTGAATTATTGCCGATTCTAAGTATTTATGCGAGATAGAAGATTAAAGTTGTTATTTGAAAGAAAACGTTTAAGAATTGCTCTGTCCAAAGTAGAAAGAAGAAGTGGCATATCGGATATTCAAAGACTCTATTCGCTTAAAGCACGACAACAAGGTAGTCGCTTTCGAAAGTCGGCACAGTCAAGGGTTTCGAAGTAACGTTGGAGAACGGGAAAATCAAAACTCGATGAGTGCTCTCGTGGAAAACATCTTCTGGCGTTGATTTAAGCACGAAGCTGCAAATTTACGATTTAAACGGCATTTTTATACGCTCGTATTCAGACCGCGCAAGTTCGAGTATGAATTCATAGAGGCTTCTTCTTTCGCGAGTGCTTTCCCATACCGGCAGCTTCCGCGCAATTTATGCTGCGATTCGGGAACCTTCTTTTGTCTCGAGGCGAGAAATTTCGACTGCCACCAGCTCGGCTCGAGAGATCACGCTGAGAGTTCCGAGACAAGACAGCCGACTATACGTGGATAATTAATACTCTCTTCTGTGATTCATGAATTTCCCGTTCTTCGAATGCTCGACAATTAATTTTTTGTTACGCAGCGAATGTACTGAACAATTATACGAATAGAAAACAATTATAATAATTATGATATATGTAACTCTAATAAGGATAATAAATAACAATCAAGTTCTATCGTCTCATCGCGATGAGCTTCTACTCGAATAAAAATAATTAAACTAAACATGACTATAACTCAATAGTCAAGGCGCGGACAAAACATAGATCCGCGAGAGCGTTTGGGCGAGGGAATGAAACATCGTAACGGGAACGAAACGAGATTTTACGATACCATGAAATATTTCATGGCGAGTGGTCCTTGCTGGAGGAAAGCGTAATATTTACGAGGCGTCGGCGAGACTGGTTCGGCTAATGTGCTGTGTTTTATACCACCCTCCTGGACCGAAATTTGCCAGACATTGGTCAAACGCGGAGTAATTAAAGGGTACATTCGATCAATGATGCTGATAAACAATCATACGAGTGAACAACGGCGAATAAAGCTTACTGTTGTCTTAGTGGAAACACCAAACGAGGACTTTGACGGAGACGCGTAAAAGGAGACAGAGAGCGCTTCCCGAAAACGAGCGATCCAATGGGGTGATTTCAATGGAGAGGAAAGACAGCGCTAACAATAACGCTATTAGATTATTTCTGTCAAATCCCGAGGGTATGCGCGAACGCGAAATGTCTCGACCGCTGAAAATTCTGATGCTGCGGAAATAAAGCGTTCCTGACAAAGGCAGAATGACGACACCGTTGAGTGCGCGTAATTAGTTATATCCGCCGGGCCTAGCCATGTTCCTGCTTTCCAGTACCCCTTTTCTTCTCTCCCTCTCCCTCTCTCCCTCTCTCTCTCTGACGAGTCCCCCGCGGTAGTAAATT
This sequence comes from Bombus pascuorum, assembly GCF_905332965.1. Lineage (NCBI taxonomy): Eukaryota > Metazoa > Arthropoda > Insecta > Hymenoptera > Apidae > Bombus > Bombus pascuorum. The sequence continues at coordinate 33,372,056 of NC_083488.1, read as the reverse complement.
TTATACTTTACGATGGGACAAAGGCACGAAGATGATATCAAACAGTTTTTGCGACTTTTGCGGGACCGCTCTGACATCAAAGAATTAGCGTCCGCTCCTTGTTAGATCGGCCACTCTTTGCCGGCGGAAATCTTATTTTTGACTTGGCCGCTCTGAATGCGATATGAAACGCCGCACAAAATTGTTCGTGCGACCGCCATGCTCACCGCCGTTTCCTCTGAATGCGGCTTGAGTTTTTCCGTTTGTTCTATCGCTTTCTTTTCTACTGTCTGCCTGTGTCGCACTGTATGCGTACTTGAACTACTTGGAGCTCCGCGTTTGAAGATGTAATTGATGCTAAGCGGTCGAGTTTATTGTTTGTGGATACCGGGAAAGGATAAACGAAGCGACGCTTCATCCATCGTGTTGGGAATAAGGAAATTCAAAATTATTTTCTTTTTAGTTGAAAATGTAAATCTTACTGAATGTAATTATTCAGGCGTTCCTTCGCATAAATTCTCGTAGGATTTAGGAAATTCAATTAGATTTTACACCTTCTCGTTGAGCAGCTGGCACGTTTGGAAATGGTACATCCTCCAAACGTACACACATTTTTCACCTGTACTTTCCATCTGTCACAAGACCTAGGGAAATTTTCGCGCTCAACGATTTTCCGCTCGTCGGTAGACTATAGATCGTCGCTCTGTTCTTAACGAAGAACAACGTGATGAAACAGAAAACAAGTAGGAAACAAGTAGAAAACCAAGGACAAGGAACGGAACGACAACAAAACGAGAGAACAGAACAAGTTGACTCGTAGGAAGAAACGAGTGTCGGCTACAGAGTATCCAATTAGCCGGTTCTCGACCAAAGACAGTAGCAGCTCGGAGGTTGAAGATCGCCTACGGCCGTCTTGGCCTACAACTTTGTCTCCATTCCGCTGGTAACTCGTACGTGCACACTCGACTCATCCAGCCGGCGAATTTCCGCGAGGCGTTACGCTTTCTAGTGCGCGTGAGGACTACTTATGTAGGACCGCTTGGTTGGATCTCAACGGGCATCGTTGGAACCCCTTCGAGTACCGCGCGTTTTCTCTTCTCGTTTCGTTCGAGGTTTTTCATTCAAGGCTACGAAGCGGCCAGAAAACCGTCTACGCTACGCGATCATGGTCTCGCGGCGAATGGGAACGCGTCGCGTCGTTTCTTGAGGAGCGACGACGTCTGCGTTGGGGTTGCCTCCGTGGATATTTCCGACCCTCTCCTTCGCGCGATATTAAAGCTCGGCTCGTTGCGCTACACGCCGCCAGAACCGTAATATCGTGCCGTATTCAGTCGCGCGAAACTACGAATTACGCAACTGGCAAATAATCGGCGGAAGAATTTCCGTAATGAAATAATGTGGTATATCAGGGGGTTGAAAAGGAATTTTAGGTTTGCAAGGATGAAGAGTGCTGCAGACAGGAATTAATCGTGTTATCGTACGATTTTTATTGCTTGTTTTGTGTCTGGTATAAATTTCACAGTAGAATAAGATTAATGGGAATTGGATAACAATTGGAAATTAATGGGGATAGTCATGATAAATTTCAATTATGTTTCAAAATTGTTTCTTTATTTGATTTTAGGGCTACGTATGTTTTCGCCAACCTCTTAAACGTTTTAAAGATTTAGATTTACAATATCACACGATATCGTAAGTACCAGTCATTGGTTTTTCATAGAACTTCGTGGATTTGAATCTAATTGTCCACATTTAGATTACACACTTCTACAGATCTACAGATCGTGTTTTCTTCCTGTGATTTTCAATTGTGAATTAGCGCGCCCTAAAGGATTTTTTACCACGAGGTTTAGAGAATTGCCGTTGACAATTGTGATGCAGTGTCTTTAGATGACGAGGTTTAGAGAATTATTGTCGGCAATTGTGATATAGTATCTTTGGATGATGAGATTTAGATAATTACTGTTGACATTTGTGATATAGTGTGTCTTAAGGGACCTACCACACGTGTTGCATTAACCATTAATCATAATCTGGTAAGCAAATCTCGAGACCTGCGGTGCAATCTTCTTTATTTCTACTTTTATTTATATAAATTTAAAGATACAATAACATTGCAAATTAAAGTAAAAAACAATCCGAAAACCTTATCTCGAGAAAATGAACGCGTCTACGGAGAAATCCACTTAAGAGTCATTAAGCACTTGCTTATGCGACGAAATTTGTTTCCTAAAGCTTCGCCCCATCGTCTTAGCCATAGCGATGATCGTGATACAAGGTGGTCTATGGGGTGGCCGTTAACGCTCGTTTTACGCGCGAGTACGGAACCACAGGAATGTAACCGAGTCGTTTCAACGACTCTGTAGTGTAAATTCTTCACGACCCTCTCCACGCACACTGTCGTTTCGTACGTCTGAGGGCTCGGTTTACGTCGGTGCGTGTTCCCACGAGTGTGTTCACGTATCGTCGAGCAGCGTACTCAATTACCGTTCCTGTGGCAGTGACGGGAGAGACGGTTTAGAGTATATCGTAGACGAGAAACGAAGGGTCGCGGGTGATTCCCTGATGAGACGTCACAGAACGATATAATGGGTTAGGTTTGCAGTCTTAACGACGCTCGAGAATAATGTATCATCGTTGACTGGGGAACAGGATAAATCTAACGCCTTGCGGGATTTCTTGTTCGCCGGATAATGGCGGCTCCGGGGTCCCATTACCATTTTCGATTTACGAGCAACGTCACCGATATTTCACCAGAAATACCGTGTAATACAAAATTCGTATGGAATTCGAGCGAAAGATATTAAGTATTCCGGCCGCGTGTACGGGCTCACGGTGTACGTCGTGTCAAGGATATTAGCGAGCGCTCCGCGCGATTCTACCAGATCGATGTAAATGCATCCGTGCAACCAAATCGCGAGCTTCGCGCGTATCGAGTATTGTAAGAGCTGTCCGTTTAGCGTTCGATCTTCGTTTAGTATCGGCCACTTTAGACACAGTCGAGTGATATCTCTTTGTCACGTATAAATACTTGCAAATAAGGTGTATTTACAGTGCTCATAACGAGAATCTTTTGTTACGAATCGAAGCTGATAATAATATAGCGACGGTGGAATCGTCGAATTGATTTTAATGCTCCAGAATGGTCAGTTAATTATGTAAAGAGGTACGCTGATTATAATACTGCATTATCGAGTCCCATTTATGTACTATAATTTTAACGTAGCAATTTGGTGTCGAGATTACAATTAGCATTCCGATTATCGGTTTAATTTATACGGTGCTAGTCATATAGCCATTTATAGTATTCTTTCTACAAATAGGGAGCTGATATTCTTTCCTTTGGTACTTTCTCATAGAAGTATAAAGGAGGAATTATATTTTTATAGAATCGACTTTTCTATGAAATGATACTTTATTCAGAATTTCGTTATAGAATATCGTTAATTTTATGTAACACGTTGTTAGAATATTTATTTCTTCTCTTCGATCGATTATTCTTCCTATCCGAACGATATTTCGGATATCGATAAAAGCCGATTGTCTTCCTAGTTTTCTACCACTTTGACGAATATTGATAACGATGAAAGGAATGAAAAAGCAGAAATTCGTAGATAGAACATCTACTTTATAATCTTCTTTAGCATTTTAGTCGTATTTATACCTTTTATCGATATTTGTAACAGCTCTGTCAAGTATTCGATGCAATTACGTACAATTACACGAAGCAGAAAAATATCGAAGAATAAAAAGTCAATATTACTATGAATATTTTATACAACAGTGCTAAAAGTGAGACAGTTACACGCCATCGTATAGGATGTGGTGAACTCAGGACTCGTCACTCAATTATCACTATGTCACTGTCTTTCAAACACAATATTAATTTTCTCGAACTTCGTTACTATCGCTGTAACGTGTCTAAACTTTGATGCAAGATGTACGAGATCCATGAATTTTTCTATGCCAATTGCAAGTACATGTCATGGACTGGTTGGTCCCCTTGAGGCCTACCTGCGTACACCGTTCTACCATAACGGGAGCAGGAACGGCTGGTGACGTGGAGACCGCAGGGGATGTCGTTGACATCCCTCAACAACGGATTCCATACACCGTGGACGCGCACCGAACCCGAATATTTGGTAGCATAACCTCTGTTCATCATCATCCACGTCGACATCCTGCATTCATTACAACGTGACATCGGACATAGTGCAGTATGTGTAGCAAACAATGGTGTGGGAATGGTGGTCTCCAAAGGAGACGTCGATCAGATTGTTCTGTCTATGAATGGAATAAATCAATTACGCATCTACAGCAAAAGTTTGTCATGCAGGTTGCCTACTTAGCGTGTCAGGGCATAATTCATTCCACGTGTTTCCTCAGGTTTATGGGCTATGGTGGTTATAGGTAGATATAGAACGCTGAGAATATTAGTGGTGTAAATCAGTCTAGCGATAGTGTTCAGAAAACAAAGTTCTGTATGTTTTGTGGGGACGACGGAGTTTTCCGATGGTTTCGCGACACTCTGCGACAATGTATTTCGCCGAAGCAAAGTTCCTAATGATCCATCAATATCCCAACGGACCTTTCGCCGAATGTTCGGGAAGAAGGCGTGCGTGGCAACGGTCGCGGACGCCTAAGAAACGCGTGGATAGTGGGGATATCGAGGGGCGACAAAGAAAAAGAAAAGATTCATTCCGTTACGAACAGCGAAGTGCGAAGGGTCTAGCGTAACAGCGAAGCAAACACATTCGAGAAGCGTGATTGTTAATTGTCGATTGTTGACTCTTGATTGTTTAATAAACCTTTCTTTGTTGAACGTCAAGAGTCTTGGGGCACTTAGATCCAACTCCACCTCAGTTTCATGAAAAATAGCAGTGGTCTGACACACACTACTATGATCGTTAGTAGTAGGTAGTCGTATTTAACATATGGAGTTTCGACAAAAGGCACGTGTTTGCACACAGCTGTTCCTATTATCATATCGTTTTCATTTCCAACGAATCGTCTTAAATTATACGTTACGATACAATCCCTCTTCGATCAATCAACCCATTCGCTTCTGATTGCACTCGTTCGTTCAATGGTCCCGAGGATGTCGAGTAAATTATTACGAAACGGTACAGCTACGCCTTACCTATCCGCCTAGATGGCTGGGCCGGGATTGCACGCCACAAATTATCTGCGTAGAGAACCACCCACTAATTCTCTCGCCTCTTACCGCTCTACCACAGCCAGCACGGTCTTCCACCTTGTACTTCTCCGCCCACCTTTCTGTTCCTAGCGGCGTCTCCTCTCTATCCTCGAGAAATCGTTCCCCCTGGAAGCTGCTTCAGTTTTTTGCCGATTCCTTGGCGCAAGGTTCTCTCCTGCATCCGTGATTGGTTTCTTAGACCATCTTGTTCCTTGACTTTTTTTGCATCATTTGCCAGATTTTCGTCGCATTGCGTAGATTCGAAGTTGACAGATTTCGAGGTCACCGTCGTTTTCTTGGCACAATTAGGTGTTGAGAATTGTGGATCTTAATAGTCGAAATAATGCTATAGGAACATTAAATTTACACTTGGAATTTATATTGGAATAGTTCTATATTTATTTGATAAATGATTCCAAAGATATTCATCGATACACACTTGCACGCGTCTCAGCACTTTCTTCCATACCCGACTGTTAACCGACTGAACAGTTTACATTCATATGTTGTCGAGACGCCGCGCACACACATACTTCTATACATTGATTTTCACATACAAGTATACTACTACGCATCTAACCTAGTCTAGCACGTAAAATTATACGTATCTCAATGTTAGGAAGAAAAGTACAAGAATTTGACATACTGATTCATTTCACTATGACGTCCGACTAATTTCATGGTTTAACGAAAGGTCAACCTTTTATCCACTAGATTACATCCAAATAAGAAAATCGAAATTTTTTTGTTTGTTATATTCTTTATCTGTAATTTTCATGTATTGTTAGGTTCATACTTTTAATATCAATACATCTATACCTTAGGCATGTCTGGTGTATCAGAACGAGTTATTCTCGCATTGGATACGTGTAATTTTCTAGGCTGCGATATTTCCCGCTACCCTTTTCTGCACTTTCCAAAAAGAAAGAAACATTTTATATATGTATAAACGATCATATTTGGCAAAAATATTTCGTGTCGGTTAACAAGAAATAAAATACAAATAAAAGTAAAATGAAAATAAAATGCAAACAGTAGGTAGTATGCATGTGCGGATCAAATATTGAAAATCGAAGCTTTTAAAATTCACGCGTAAAAATTGTAGTAACTGAAAAATTACAAATTTTTACCTTTTTGATTCGAACTTTTTCTGATCCGAGGAACATTTCGCACGAGTAATGGTGTACGATTCGACCGTGGAAACTTTCATCCTCAGATTCTCAAAAGAACGGAGACGAGGAAAAAGTTGAACAAGTTTTTCTTCGTTTGAAGAAGTCGTATATGTACCGTTTTTCTCTTACCGGCGCTGGTTCCCTTCATTGCGCGTTGTGATAGATACAAACAGCGACAATACCGCATCCAGCAAGTGTTATCTCGTGTAATCTGGCAGATGATACGAAGTATTGCGTTTATCTAGCTTGTATATCCGAGACTGTGTATGTCTGTTTATATATGTACATGTACGTAGGGTGATGCAACGCGATAGTCATGCAAATAAATCTTGCACGCTCACGTTGTTGAGCTAGTTGTAAACTTTGCTTTGGAAACATGTGTAAGCATTATTGTACGATTTAGTGAGACCTTGAACTTTGTTACACACGCATATGATCATAAGGAATAATAAGTCAAACTGGGAGCCAAGTGGATTGACGTATTGAATAAATCTAGTTAATTAGAGAAAAAATTATTTAATTGAAAATTAAGTAGGCGATTGTTGAAAAAGTATAAAACTTAGAATTTAAATAGTGAACCACGGTTATAAAACACGACATGTTTCTGGAGCTTGATGTAGATTTCGATATTCTCGATTCTAAATTGCATCACATAAAAATCAATTGTCGAGCGATGTAAAAATTAATAATTATTAGAAAAATATTGATGACACAGAAATTAAAATATTTGTAAAACATACATATTCAAGGTTGAGTCATAAAAAAGAGGAATAACTTTTTCTATCACATTTGGTTTAGTGAACACTGAGAAAGTTAATAATTGGATCGCATTGTAGAATTTTCATCTGACAATTCGCCATGGATAAAATACTGTACTAATGTTTAGCTGCGAAACGCATACTTTATTCGTTAGTGTAATAAATTAAATTTTCTGTGGATTTAGGTTCGAAACGTATACTAACAAATAATACTTCGAGAAGATTGTTCTATGTAATGAAAATAGCGTATAAAACGATCGAATCAGCTGCAGTTAAAAACAATCAATTATGAAATAATTTAGAAACAATGCTCGATGATTATTAATATCAGTAGATGCCGTCAATATCGTTCGATTGTAACACGAACGTATTGTTAACACCGTAATTGCATCGCAACAAGATTACGCACACGTGTTTAACGAGCTGTCCTTTTGTTCGGAAAGGTTGTGAATTGATTCGACACTATGGTACACGATGAATAAACTGCTGTTCCATCGCGAATTGATCGTGCAGCCTATCGCGGTAAGTTTCCAAATACAAGTCTGGAAATATTATTGGAGCCGGATATACGCTATTCGAACCATATTGGCACGGTGATAGAGTATCAAGGGCATTCAATGGCCATCAGTAAATATAACGCGGATGATCCTCTTCGCATCGATTCAACGGTATAAATCGCTTATTGACGTTTCGAACGATTTAATCGGCGGTATGGGACATATTGGGGTATTAACACGGAGTGAGTACACTTAATTATTGTTTCCTATTGTTCTCGATGTCAAATATAAAAAATTGCAGCGAATAATATTAAAAACCTTTTTTCCATGAGATTATCTCTACTTTTGCAGATTATTTCACATTACATTATTATTTCACATTATTATAGATTATTTACATTTGTTTTACATATGTAACTCATCTTTGTAGATTATTGTATTGTATTTATTAAATTGGAAATATTGAACGTTCCTTTCTTATTTTCTCACTTGGAACATCGATACGTCGGACAAGTAAATTTATCAACAGTGCGCTAATAAAAATCATCGAATGGAAGTCCTGTAACTTCCTGTATACGCGAGCAACGACAGATCTTGGATCGTCTGCAAGGCGTGCACAATACGCGTTTCTCGTATGAAGTGTATGTACGACGGTGAGCTACGATCGTTCCTACGCTTGTTTGTATCGGGGACTTTGGTTTTAAGCAACAGCGACGTTATCGTCCCTTGGGTCGCCGGTAATTATTCTCCTGTTCATACCACGGACGAGTCCCGATGCTCGCGTGCACGTTCAATTAAAACGAGTCAGAGGGGGGCCAAATTAATACGAGCGCGGTCATTAACGACCAGCGAAGAAAACTCTTCTCTCGAAGAGGAGAGCAGCTCTCAGCGAGGCTGTAGTGCGACACAGAATAAAGAAAAAGGGGGCGAAAACGGGTGGTGGTCTCCCAGTCGAGTTGCAGGCAACACCTCTGTGCGCCACTCTTGGCTTCGATCCATTTCTCTTTTCACCTTTACGAGGGGATTGCCGATTAAAGGGGAACGCTGAAACCAGGCCTCCGGCAGCAAACGGTGCAAAATGTAGATATTGCTGGTAATTTTTCGTACGATGGAGCTTCGACTACCAGAATTTCGGTGAATGGAACATGGATTATCGGAACATCGATAACAGAAAATTTGGGAATTCCGTCCCTGATCAGGAAGACTGGAAACAGGAATAGGGAGAAATTGCTACTGTTTCAAAAATTGTTGTTCTTGTATGGTATCGATATTTATACAATAATTCCACTAACGACGGCTCTATTGCACTTGGTTTGAAATTTACAAGAGCAGGTGCTAATAATCCCAAGGGAATATTGTTTAGTTCGAATTATGAGCTTTGCAATTTCTTCAAAGATTAAAATGGTTAAGTTTTGTGGGTGTGAAAGTGATGTACTTATCGAAGATGTATCGTCGGCAAGCTGTTTCTTGCAAATGTGCGGTACTTAGTGTGTTCTAATCTCCATTTTGTAATTCGTCTCGTTTAGATTTCGATCCTTCGTTTGCTATTGAGAAAACGATACGATAAAGTTACTTAAGGTCTTGAGTTACATATTTTTGTTATAGAACAGTACGAATATGCGAATGGTTATGTAGAGTAATATGAATCATTTATTTATTTTCTTTCTTGACTGCTCAATTTAAAATTTAAAGTTTAAGTACTAAAACATTTCAGATATTTCGTTTATACTTAAGGGAGGCAACAGTTTTGTATAATTGTCGAAATTCATTATCCCAAAATTTGTTAAATTCATAGTTAAATAATTAACCGTTTAATTATTATCCAAAGTCGATTCTATAAGGAGGAAAAGTGTATGTGACATTTGTTATCCTGCTTCGATATTTTTCAATTGAAAGTAAATTATTACATCTTCTGCTTGTACATTAATTTACTTGCATTGAAATAATTGTTGTTTCTCTCCGTAAAGATTTATGCGCAATTTCATTAAAAAAGAGGGGCTTTACTCGCTTTCCTACAAATTAAGGGTTAGCAGTAATATTTTATCTGGCTTCATTTAACGAACCATTAAACATCAAAAATAGTGTATCTCACAGCGCTCCTAATAAATAGTTTCTGAGAAAATCGCTTGTAACATTTTCTACGGGCCATTTTGTATTACTAAACATGCATGCATTAAAATCGAAGTGATTTTTTATTCATCTGGGAAATTTCTCGCGTACAACCACGCCACCCATCGCAGTTAATTTACTCGGATACTCATTAATACCCTACCAACACGTTCACGATCTAAACTGGAACTCTTGCCCTAACATTTTAAACGTTCTCTCTAAACCCATCCCACGCAGCCGGTCGTTACACATTTCTTCCGTCACGGTACGACGTTTAACCACGCGAAACTGCTCGTAAGAATAACGTCCTGTCGCGGAATCCGGTAGATCTGTCGTCGATAACATTTACCGAGTGTAATCCTCTTTCCCGTTTTATTTGCCTAATGCGTCGAGCAAGCACGGTCAAGAAAGATCTCGACCGCGTTTCGAAACTCGCCATTCGCCGAATCATTCTGATGGATATTCGGACAATACCGAAGACGTAGAACGATACTTTCGTCGCAGGGCGAAGATGCGTTCACGTACGCGCAGCTGGAATGAAATCGATCAATTTTGTAAGATTTGTGTACCAAAGTCGATAATTCGCGCGATGTTTTATGCTAAACTATCTGGCGAATTTTTAAATACTCTCGCGTCTATTTAATGTTGTTGAAGTGATCGGCACTTCTAGGAAAACTCTATATGTGGTTTTCGATTTTCTTAAGCGCTGAGATCATCGATAGCGCATAGACAAAAGAATGCGTCGATGACAGACCATAAGCGGTACACGTGCGACGTTGGCTTCAGGGTTCTTTTAGTCTCAGGGTAACATTGCTAGCGTGCGGATCTGGACCAGCTTACACTGTATTCCACACTTTATACTTTAATATTCACAATATATATATATACTTACAATACCTTACAATTTACCCACGCGTTTCTTTAATTCTACATACATGGAATAACCTTAACAAATGTGAAAATATATTGGCAATTACGAGATTTGGCGATGATGTCACGAGGAAGATCAGCTTCTAGAGGACTTTCTTATTTAAAAAAATATATCAGTCTAATGATACAGAGCGGTTCAATTTTTAGGACGATTGCTAGATGTCTATAAATTTTCTAAACTTATTGATTGAGACATAGGATCCTAATTTATGATTTTACGATACCTAAATGATATGATAACTTAACATTGCGAGACGTAGTCTGGAGCAAACGATACAGTCAGGATACGTACGCTTAATTCCGTGCGACGATGCAATACATCTCTCATCGGTTTACCGGTAGTCAGGCGAGACGGAAGTGTATCGTGGTCGGCGAAGCGGACACATCCGGTCCGCAAGATTAATTGCCAATAAACCTCCATTACAGGGGCCTCTTCCCGTACTGTCACTCTTCTCGTCCTACATCGTCGGCCACCTACTTCCTATTTCAGATATTCCTCGCCCTGTAACCTAGCTTTTGCTCCGCGAAAATTTCGTTACGTGTTGTGCGCGATGAAACATCGTTACACCGAGGTGGTGAGGTTAAATGCGAACCTGGCTCGTTAATCGCCTGTGATCTCCAATGGATGATATTTGTTTCTTTGGTGTTTAGTAATGGGAAACTGGTAGAGTGTTTTCGTTTAATAGGTTCACTGCGGATCCAATTCCATTACCTACGGTATAATATAACAAATAATTAGATAAGATAAATAATTTAATACCATGTCCGTCGGTATATCGTATAACGTTACGTATGTGTTTGATACACGTGAATCATTATGAAATTTGTTGTCGCAATTTTACGATTTCTATTTCGTACGTAAACAATCGAATTTTATGCAAACGATTAAAGTACTGCGGTTAGCCAACAAATGTATTAAGCAAATCTTTAACATTTAAAATTTTTGTACAAAAGTTTGACGTAAACATATTTGCAGAGTGAGAATTCGAGACGACGTTATTCAGTATAAAAGAGAAGATACGTTGGGACAAATATAGACACTCGATTGATTATGGTTAAGATGAAGTTTTTTTTTGTAACTATTGAATTGAATTTAACGACGTCATTAATAATCGGTTGTATAACGTTATGTATGTGTTTGATACACGTGAATCATTATGAAATTTGCTGTCGCAATTTTGCAATTTCTATTTCGTACGTAAACAATCGAATCTTATGCAAACGATTAAAGTACTGCGGTTAGCCAACAAATGTATTAAGCAAATCTTTAACATTTAAAATTCTTGTACAAAAGTTTGATCATAAAACATATAACTTAGAAAAAACGAAGCTGGCACCCCGCTGGGGGTAGCCACCCACATGCTATATTTATTTTTATTTTATTTTTTTTCTCACCAATAAGATATAACACTTTACCAAATGTCCTTCGGGACAAATTGTAAAAAAAAACCAAAATAAAAATAAAAAAAAAAGTTTGACGTAAACATATTTGCAGAGTGAAAATTCGAGACGACGTTATTCAGTATAAAAGAAAAGATACGTTGGGACAAGTATAGAAACTCGATCGATTATGGTTAAGATGAAGTCTCTTTTTTGTAACGATTGAATTGAATTTAACGACGTCATTAATAATCGGTTGTATAATGTTACGTATGTGTTTGATACACGTGAATCATTATAAAATTTGCTGTCGCAATTTTGCAATTTCTATTTCGTACGTAAGCAATCGAATCTTATGCAAACGATTAAAGTACTGCGGTTAGCCAACAAATGTATTAAGCAAATCTTTAACATTTAAAATTCTTGTACAAAAGTTTGATCATAAAACATATAACTTAGAAAAAACGAAGCTGGCACCCCGCTGGGGGTAGCCACCCACATGCTATATTTATTTTTATTTTATTTTTTTTCTCACCAATAAGATATAACACTTTACCAAATGTCCTTCGGGACAAATTGTAAAAAAAAACCAAAATAAAAATAAAAAAAAAAGTTTGACGTAAACATATTTGCAGAGTGAAAATTCGAGACGACGTTATTCAGTATAAAAGAAAAGATACGTTGGGACAAGTATAGAAACTCGATCGATTATGGTTAAGATGAAGTCTCTTTTTTGTAACGATTGAATTGAATTTAACGACGTCATTAATAATCGGTTGTATAATGTTACGTATGTGTTTGATACACGTGAATCATTATAAAATTTGCTGTCGCAATTTTGCAATTTCTATTTCGTACGTAAGCAATCGAATCTTATGCAAACGATTAAAGTACTGCGGTTAGCCAACAAATGTATTAAGCAAATCTTTAACATTTAAAATTCTTGTACAAAAGTTTGATCATAAAACATATAACTTAGAAAAAACGAAGCTGGCACCCCGCTGGGGGTAGCCACCCACATGCTATATTTATTTTTATTTTATTTTTTTTCTCACCAATAAGATATAACACTTTACCAAATGTCCTTCGGGACAAATTGTAAAAAAAAACCAAAATAAAAATAAAAAAAAAAGTTTGACGTAAACATATTTGCAGAGTGAAAATTCGAGACGACGTTATTCAGTATAAAAGAAAAGATACGTTGGGACAAGTATAGAAACTCGATCGATTATGGTTAAGATGAAGTCTCTTTTTTGTAACGATTGAATTGAATTTAACGACGTCATTAATAATCGGTTGTATAATGTTACGTATGTGTTTGATACACGTGAATCATTATAAAATTTGCTGTCGCAATTTTGCAATTTCTATTTCGTACGTAAGCAATCGAATCTTATGCAAACGATTAAAGTACTGTGGTTAGTCAACAAATGTATTAAGCAAATCTTTAACATTTAAAATTCTTGTACAAAAGTTTGACGTAAACATATTTGCAGAGTGAGAATTCGAGACGACGTTATTCAGTATAAAAGAGAAGATACGTTGGGACAAGTATAGAAACTCGATTGATTATGGTTAAGATGAAGTCTCTTTTTTGTAACAATTGAATTGAATTTAACGACGTCATTAATAATCGGTTGTATAACATTACTATGCAGTATAGGAGAAGATGATATCGATTTTCTATGTTTGGCATAGTTAGTCCCTGGCAAGATGAAATAATGCATGGAAGATAAGAGATGTAGTAACGGAGTGTAGAGAAGTTAGATAAATGTAAAATCTAAAGGCACACGTAATTAGATCAGCATATTGAAATTCCAGTACTATAAAAATAACAAAATAAAATCGTGTCCCTATGAGAGGTGCTACTTTATGAAATCTTTTTCTTTCAATTCTTTTTGTACAATAATTTCATAATCGCCCATTTCCATTTGAAACTTGGAAATACATTTTCCAGCGAAGCGGATCCAGCTCCTCTGAAGTACTTGAACGTCAAATAAGCACATACAAAAATCCACGATTATGAAATTCTCTGTAAAAAAGAAAAGGAGAAATAGCGAGCCACGTATACGACGAGCTCCATTTCCTCCGCGACAAGAACAGCTTTTCCGCGATTCGAAGTAAATCTCATAAAAGAAACGGTTATTATACGAGACACTTTGTAGCTCTACTTAGCTTCTTCATTCATCTATTTCCATTCATCCGACAGAGCAAGATTATCCGGTCGAGCTTTGGAGCGCATACAGAGGAAAAATTTCGTTTATCTCTCGCAAATTTTCCACATTATTTCTTCGAAACAGTCTCCCTCTGTATCCATTGTAGCGCGAAGCACGAACTAACGAAAATATTCCACGCTTCCTTCGTTCCCCGCAAGAATTTCATTAACGTTTTTTCTCCGCTACGAATCTTCGAACGAACGAAACGCGTTCAAATTTATGCAAACTCTTTCTCGACGTAAACTTGTCCCGTCATCGTGCAGACATAAAATACGAGGCAAAAAGATCGTAACAGCGTACACTACCAACCATAAGTATTTCGACGCTCGATGCAATTTCACCAAAAAGTGGATATTTTTTACAACGTAACGATCGAAGAACGTCTCTTTGCTAGTGATTCTTTAGTTCTTGCCATAATTGGCATCAAGTACTCTGCTAGGTTTAAACTTTAGATAAGATGAGGAATACATTACACAAGTTCTACGTTTGTTTTTAACGAGTAGCTGAGAGTTCGTAAAATCTATATAAACTTTTAAAACGTAGGAATCTAGAAACAATAGTGGGCAACGAACGATTGTGTGACTTTTATGAATGAGACTCGCAGCAAATAATTTGTAATTTCAATGTGAATTTTTTATTTTGCTTCAAAATTCATCTCGCATGATCGCAAGAAGTTAGGTAAATCATGTTACGCATGTAGAAGAAATTTCTACAAATGTTCAAGTATGTATGCACGGTAGTGTGGATCGGTAGAATGTGTCTGACGCAACGTTGTTCGACGCGTATTCTACTTCAAGTCGCCTCACTCTGAATTCCACTTGACCAATAGTAAATTTCATAATTCGATGCTAGATGAACATTTTTTACCAATATTACTCAATCGATCTTTTATTCTTTCATTTGCTTATAAATTTTCTACAATTTGTTAATATAAACTCCATCCGTTTTATAATGTTTGGAAGAATCCAGGTACTTGTAGACGATAGTGTACGCGACTAATTCATCATTGAAAAACGGTTGTGAACGCTCGCGTGTCTGAAAGTGACTGAAAGAAGCACGTGATACTCCGCTCGTGATTAATCTTACTACCAGATCGCGAACACGAGTGGATGCTTAGAAATACAACGCGAGGAATCGATCATTGCATCGTCTACGTGGTCGAGACTCCGAGATCCAACGGGAAATTGCTTTCGTATGAATTCAAAGGCGTACATTGGTCGAACATCAAAGTTCCTACGTGCGAACGGTGGAAGAACGAGCGAGAAAGAGGCTCGGAACTTATCACGCGAACGTCGATTAAAGTTTTCACTTCACACCTGGTTTTACGAATTGCCCCTGCTGTGATTGATCTACACGAATGTCGGAAACGATCAACGTCCATCTTATTTCCTCACCTCGCGTACTCGCTTTTCCGATTAAGCGGTTTACATGCATCGACAAATCGACCTACTGCTTTCCATTTAGCGGTTTAGAAATGGTTCCTGAAATGGTAAAGTAGTTTTCGAATTGGATATATTTTTAAAGACAGACGGGAAAGAGAATTTTAAAGATAATATGATATCGTTGGGTAATTCTGCTGTTCCAATTAATCTAATTAATACAAATATCAATTTAAATATCAATTTTCATAGAGTAAGAGGTTTTCAACAATCGTAATAACGAAACTGTGTAACATTAAATAGAATATTTATAAATATGAGATTTAAAGAAAATAGACTTCAGTTGAAGATTGGCTTAGTAGCTTAGATCTTCTCAAAGACATTGATTTAAACGAACACGTTTCGAAATTTTCGACATCTTTTCCTACGTATAATCTCCTATCGAGTGTTTACTGCTGTTCGGTCAAGAACTAGTGAGACTCGCGTATCTTCAAAAATGAGACCTGCGTCAGAACTTTGTTATTCTTGACAGTATTGTCTTATCTTGAATCACAAGATTTCTCTAGCTTCGCGATATATTCAATTCTACGTAAAATACCTACACATACGATTTAATCCCTAAGCCGGGGTAAGTCAAATTTAAACACTTTAGAGATCTCCAGAATGTTGATGCCTGTGGTTATACATTTGGCGGTGAGATTCCCACAATTTCAGGCTCCTTCTCGTGTCGAGGGCTATTTCGCATCAAGATCAACTTGTCACGGGGGTTCACTTGACAAATGTTTCCACTTAGGATCAAGATCTTGATGGCCATGAGGTTTGTCTACTGCCAAAATAGACTAGGCATTAGGGAGCACTTAGTATTGAAGTCTCTAATGTGATCAAAGTCGAAGTAACATGCTCGTCCCATGGTAATGGATGTTTCTGTTCCCACTCTTAACACGTCGATTGTCACCACGTCCATCGGTGACTTACGTTTGTCAAATGTTTTAAAATCATTAGAATAAGACAGATTTCATAGACTAAAAGGTTTTCCACGATATGAATGACTCATACAACATTGCCAGAAAAAGATACATATATCATATCATATGAAATTTATCGAGCTACGTATATTTAGCGATCTGCTCGAGTCTCTCCTGGTTACATTATTAAAGGACTGACTCGACATGTTGCCTAAACTGCATCAATTGTTCAAACGATGAAGTAACTCATGAGATTCAAGACTCATAAAAACACCAGGACATTTAATAAAAGTGGAACAGACAAGGCGTCGCTTATTCAACACGCAGGTAAAGATTTGTCCAAATCTGTCTCGTGCTACTCTATGAAAAGGTCGATTCGTCTTTTACGATTAACAGGCCAAGTATTTCTGATATCTTATCAACTAATATTCTTTATTCCTCCATTTGTTAGTCACAGCATCTCGCTAGAATTACCCAGACGTTGAATACATAAAGTGGGATATGAAACTTAAGAATGACACAACTGGCTGAATGCTAATACTTCGTAATAACGGTGCATAACGTACGGTTATTACGTTGCAGAATAGCTATGCACATTGTTCAAATTTCGCTACTATAAAACTCGAAGCGCGCGCGCTCATAATACGCGTACGTGTCAGGAATATCTCTCCGCTTTGCTTGCCGATTTGTATTCCAATTTCAAACGAATCCAGCGAAAAGCTACCTGTTAGAGCCTTCCAGCTTCCCACGGAACCGTACTCTTATTCCCTCAATGGTAATCGAGTTTAACGATGGAAAGATAGGAAGGAAACATACGGGACTCGTAGCTGCGAGTTCTTTGAAAAGGAATGTCTCGTGTGCCTGGAACTATAAAACGCGACTGATAAGTAAAAATTACAACTCGTGTACGGGTTATGGTCATATCCCTCCGTTTGTTTTTTTTTTCTCTTTTTTTTTAGCGAAACATTGAGTTTGTATGCAGTATCATGCATCGCGCGTCCTAATGGCGAAACTTTCCGAAGCTCTTACAATTAGTAGCCTCGTCTTCGCGTGCAATGCTCGAAGCATAAAGTGGATTAACAATTTCGACCTGGCAAGCTGCAGTTATCGTAACAATTTCAACGCGTCGTGAAACTACGAAACTTTCGTTTTACCGGTTCGTTTCAATTTTTAATACACCAAAATCATTCGTACGATTGCTACGTTTCTGCGTGTTTCTTTTCAAATTGAGAAACAACGTATCGAAAACATAGAGCGAGAAACTGGCTCAAATTTTAATCTGCGTACGCTTTGTCAACGTTGTACGAATAGAAATCATATAAAAAGGTTCGCGTACTTTTACCCTCGCCTTTAAAGGTGGAACAGAGATCTTTTTTCTTACTCGATCCAAGAAATTTACAATCTGTTTTACATTTCAATTTCCAATCCTATTCTGAACTGTGTACGTTAAAACTTTATCGCGTGTTTCCGCGTTAAATCAAAACTATACAACTCTGTCAACGCGCCAGAGTTTCAAAATTAAACAAAACTGTACTTTTAATTTTATTTAATATTTTAACGACACGGCAATGCTTTGAAAGGAATTTTCTAATTGACGCACGAGCTGCGAGTATGTTCATATAATTGAACCCAGATATTCGGATTATTACAAAAGAATTTCATTTTTTCCTCTACGGCAGAATGGACTTTATCAAATTAAATCTTCACCGGTGCCGTAATTCATGTTCCAAGTAAATTAAATCCTGCGAACGCGTGTCGCGTGTCTCCCGTATGTGTCTGATTATTTCGTTTTCTTTGTTCCTTATTTTTACTATCGGACGTTGAATATTTACTCTAATGTGCAATCACACCCCCGCCAAGGTATAAGAATTTAAATTACGGGTTCATTTAATTCCAGAACCTACGATTGCTTTGAAGCATCTCTGCCGCTAAACAATTTTCCCAAGAATTTTCGACGTTTTTATCGAATTTATTTAAAAAAGTGGAATGTTTAAGAAATATGCGAAATTTAATAACGTCTTCGAGCTGAAAATTACCTATCTCTGTTATGTTCGTGCTTTTCCTCTTTAGGAAGACTTGTACCTCTTGTATTCTGCGTATTATGCGCTTGTAACGCTATGAATTATACTAAAAGATCAGGAAATTTATAAAATATAAAATATTTCGTAAATTTAAGGAAGTTCATTATTCGAACCTGTGATTGAGACGATCGATCGATTAATTCTAATTCAATCGACTCGGAAAATAAGAAATACTTTAGAATACATTAAAGAACAATAACTTTATAATCAAGTAATCTTCTAATTTAATCTGTTTCGCACATTGAAAGTTCTTCTTAATAAATTAAAATCTTTTACACGTTTAAAAAATCGTTTCTTATTGAACTTTCTTTTTTAGCGCAAGAAATCAAAACCTGCAGGTTTAATAAATCAATTTCCCCGCTCATGCGTTGCAAGAGCGCACGTTGCTACTGTTCGTTCGCCGTTTTCCCTACGCGTTTGATTCATGCATAGCGCGAAACGAGCGCAACAATATGCATCCGTTCCAAATAACGAGTAAAAGCCTATAAATCCCTGAGTATTCGCGGTGGGTTCGCTGCAATATCCGGCAGGTATATAGGTTTTCGCAAAAATCACGGCCAGCCCGCTTTCTCTGAATGCATGTAAACGTGCACGTCAGTTAGGAATTGTAAAATTGTGTCCGTCACCCCACGTTTCCGAGAAAATCCAGCTCGTTCACGTGATGGTACACGCCGGCCAGCTTGATATATATCCCGAATTATTATTTTGACGTTTCGGGTCAGCCTTTCTTCCTGCATCTTGAGTGTACGTTTCTTAAGCCGTCCGGGTACCATTAATCACGTCAACGAAATAAAAGTGTAGTCTGGGTGCTGAGAAAAATGATACGTCGGAAAAGAGATCGCCTGCCTCCGAGTGGAATACATTATTGTCATTGTTTTTCGCGACCCTTTCGCTCGACTCTGCTTTTTTATTACCAGCCGGAGACATTAATTAGCATGCCGGTGACACGTGAGCGCACAGATTACGCGTACGGTATCGAGGATTAAGGAATGCTAATAGCGAAAAGAGAGTAAAACGTTTCATTTAAATGGATCGGTGGAAATGCTGTTGTCGGTCATTGAATTAATGATTAATTAAGACATGCAATCCTTGAAGTTCTTCAGTTTCCATTTTATTAATATTGAGATATGTATAATTTTGAGTGCTACATTAGGTTGGATGCGTAGTAATACTACTTGTGTGTGGGTGTGTGTGTGCGCGGCGTCTCGAAAACAGATGAATGTAAACTGTTCAGTCGGTTAACAGTCGGGTATGGTTCAAGCTGAGACGTGTGCACGTGTGTATCGATGAATGTCATTGGAATCATTTATAAAATAAATACATAACTATTCTAATATAAATTCCAAGTGTAAATTTAGTGTTCATACACTATTATCTCGGCTATTAAGATCCAAAATTCTCAACAATTAATAAACATGAAGTGAAATAAGGACGTTAGTCCTTTAGTAGTAAGGGTAATATAAAATAGTATAATATTATATATAATATAATAAAAATTAACATTAAGGTAGTTATTGTACAAAAAATTTACAGACATGAGTAATGGGTATATAAATCAAATTCACTCGGATAACGAATCTTTAATTATTCCAAGCAATGCATAATGAGATGTAGAAATCCTAAAAATAAACCTATTAGAGATCGTGTACATTTAGGAATTCTTGGGTTATTTCTGAACATCTCGTTCTTCAAATATAGTTTATTTTAATTGATTTAAATTAATAAATGAATTGGAGGATGTTGTACATATAATGTGTATGAAGAATTTTAGAGAAAAGCCGCTAGAGGAATGAAACTTCCTGTTGTAGAAATTTCCTACACGTAAAGCTTTAATTAAGTGGTCGATGGACGATAATCTTTTTTCAGTTTCCTTGAATTTGTTATGTCAATATCACGTTACGTCAATGTCGAAATTTCGAGAAATATTAATTGCCAAACGAAACGATCCTTGATAATATCGTTGGAGAAGAATATTTAAACGGAATCCTCCCATAAATATTAAAACCCTTCCGGAGGAATAATATATTTTATGAAGCTTACATATCTTATCCATTCTTTATCAAATACATTCGGCAATATGTCGATCGATAAGACAATATCGGTTTCATTGTCTATACACAAGATCGGAATTAAACTTTCAGGAGTTTATGAAACAAAAATAATTCTTTTGATTGGTTTACACTAAAATTGCTGACTCGAATGAAGCGAGGCAAAGTTAAGGGAAAACGAGCTTGAATGCTCCAAATCGTCACAGGTAATTAAGAACATCGCATTAAAATATAATAAGATGTCGAACGTGTACAAAAATATTATAATAATCTTATTCAATTCGATAGATTCACATTTATTATCAAACTTACTCCCACTCCGATTTGTAGCACTCTTGATACAAAAATCGCTTCGTCAGAAGATTTATTTATCGTTTCGTGTTACTGTCGAAAATAATTGCAACAGGAGCTGCGCATATTATTTCACCAATAACGTCAGTAAATTGAAACAAAACGTTGTTAGCGATGGAAAGAAGAAAGGAGAACGACATGTCATTGAAGGTAAAAGTAAAAATGCAATAGAAGCACAAATGTCGTTACGCGATAACATTTTGGAGCTCATTTACAGGACTTAATCTGTAAAAAATAAAATCGATAACTATCCTTCTTATATTAATAATTGAAAAAGCTGCAAAATTTTAGTTACATCATTATCGTGGTACAAGCTAAATATTTAATATCTCAGAAATAGCAACCATTTTCGTTCGTATTATAAATTTTGGTTATTCCAATCTTATACCACGTGTCGTTTAATTAATTTATATTCAATCCGCTTTCACAAAGGAAACACGCGGCAATTTCGAACGTAAAATAAAATTTTTTGACGGTAGGAAACGTTCTGGCAGGGTATATAAAGATTTTAGATCTTTTATATCCAGGAGCGTCGTGCACGGAGCCTTCTCCATATCGGAGAGCCTTTAAATATTAATCTTCCCTGGAAGAAGAGAGAGAATATAATCTGGCTGTATTTTTCTCTGGTGCGCACGATGTTTGCACCAAAAATTCTTTTCCACCGGTACGCGGAGCGAACTTAACCAGGGTAAACAGTTGTTGTGTTCCTTCTAAATCCTTGCGCGTCTCGCTGCTCTACGTGTATTCTGCTCCTCCGCCATTGTATGTAATATATGGCGGTGCGGTTTGGCATGAGGTCGAGAACGTAATATTTGAAGAACAGACGCAATGTTAAAGCGTTAGGACGGAACTCGTGTTTAATACCAGATATTACCACGAAATGGCGTCCGCGTAAGACTGCCGGAGATTTAATGAAAAGGAAGTGCCATTTGTTAAGGACATTTACATAGATATCCTGTAGATAGAAGTTTGTAATTACTTTCGAAGTGGTGAATTTAGTGCTCTTCGCGGTTTGATACATTTAGGTAATCTTACGTACGTCGTATCGCGAATGTTCGCTTAATTTTTAGTATCCGGAAATGGGAATAGGAAAATTATCAGGATAAGTGTTAATAGATCTTCTGTTTCTTTCTTATTTACGCTAAACGCTACGATTGCTCTCGTAATTAGCGTATAATTATTATCGGTTTTTATAGAGAGACGTATCTTTATGTCTAATGAAATATTTACAAAGTCGATGAAAATAATATTATTTGATTTGGAAGAAGAATGTAAAATTATTTTACTTTCTACAGGCTTGTAAAATCGTTAACGTGAGATTACCATAAATAGGTATAAATAAATAAAATTGTTTGAAAAAATGGACGGATAAGAGAATGTAGCCTGGTTACCGATGAATTATTTAACGTTTTAGGTGAAAAAAGTATGAGCAAACAGCTTGATGCTTATAGTACTTTTATGCAATACAAGTTTCACAATTAAAATTTTAAGACACTTGTTTCATCGAAGAGACGCGAAAGATATTTCAACGAGTAATTCTTAACGATTGAAATACTGAAATGTTACATGGAAGTTCCTTAATTACGAAACTTACCGCGAAACAACAGAATTACAACGGTCTAGTTTATTTCTTTCATGACAAGAACAGTTCCTCTACGACGTCGAAGTAAATCTTATAAAAGAGCTGTCCGCTCCACCGGACTTCACGTAGTTAATTTCAGCTGTATCCATCTATCTTCATCTGGAAAACAAGAACGATTGAACTCGTCTTGCGTTTCAACATCGTTCACTTAACGCCAGATAAAGAATACCGTTTCGTAAGAAATTTCTTCTTTAATCGAACGTAACAAAAAGATAACCAATATTTATCGTATATCCTTAAACCTCGCCCTAAATTGCAAACACTAGCAAGGGATAAAATACGCTGTATGAAAGAGATAGTTTAATAAAATGTAGTCATAGCGGATAAAAATTGGTGTTGCCCAACATCTCATTCATCGCTGCGCAAAATGGCGAAGCACAATGGGAGACGATAAAGTACAAAGCATCTTCACGACGGTGGCAATTCAGAACATTACGAACAATTCTGAATCGACAATGTCTGTGTTATTGTAACGTTCCAAACGATATATGTGTAATTACTGTCATTTTCGTATGATATAAAATATACGTGGTCCATTAAATTAACCGATGACATAACTTCAATGATAAAAGTGGAAACGTGTCGCAATATTTTACCTGTAGCTTACTACCGAAGCAAGATCAGAGTCAAAGTATTAGCTATAACATAGAAAATTAAAAATCAAGATGTTCCGCGTCTGAAAGTTGTGTTGCCGTGTCGAAAGGGCAAACACAAGATACATTGTACCGGGCCAAGTTCGGATCAGTTTACCGTGACGGAAGCCAAGTCGGAAGGTCATCTTTACTCGGCGGGAAGTCGAGTATACCGCAATGCAGTTCAGGACGCTGTATATCCCGTGTACCATGTACCGTGGTCCCATATCCTTCGTCTGTTTCTGTGCACATAATGCTACTAGCATCCGATCTACCTACAAAACTCCTAGTGACTTGAGACAGCGGTTGACCGACGTAAAGAGCAACTTCTAGTTGGATGGCTGGTCAACATCTTTTGTCGAAAAGTAACATGCATAAACATCAAATTGATTGCGTTTGTCTGCAGCATGGAAACTGTTGATTCCTTTGTTCTAGGTTTGTCTATCTTATAGAATGTGTATAAGAATAAAGAGTAAAAACAGGGAACAAAATAATATTCTATCGTAGCGTTATTGTTAGCTGCGAATTAAACTTATCATCTACGGTTGGAACCGTAGGTTGAAATCTCTATAGAATTTTAGTCCCATTTCGTAATGAAGAATAATGTTTCTAAAACGTTCCTTTACGCGTGTTTCCTCCTCATAAATTTTCCGCCTTCAACGAAACAAGATTTATAATGCAACCTGCGTAACACCTTCAGCCCTATGTACTTATTTGACGTTAAGCTAAAAGTTTCGTAACTAAAAATCAAAAACTAATAGGGGAACTTATGAAACTCCAGTTTGATGAAATATTTTCTGACGATAAGAACCGTGTACTTTTAAAGTTGTTCACTGCTGCCGTTTTATACACATGCCGCAAATACGGGAAAAGAAAGAAACATCTTGATATCGCTATGACTAAATTACTGCACCACGGTCGCAACACGGTACGGTATAATTAATTTAATAAATATTTCATTCAACAAAAATGACATGCGACACGTTTTGTACATTTCTGTACTATAAACGTTGCCTCCTCAATGAAAGACAACGTGAAACGCTCGCTTGTAGAGAGTTAATAATCCAAAGTAAGGCTCTTTTATAACAAATCCGGCGACGTTCTATTGTTGAACCAACGTGCATACGTGTGCGATGAAAGCGGGAAATGTTGTACGCTGCTTTTACGGGATACAAGGGCAGATAACTAGAAAAGGAGCAATGCCAATTAGCACCCGTTATATTTATATTTTCTTTCGCTGTTCCTCCTGCTCTTTCACCCCCCCCCCTCTCTCGTCTCCCGAGTTCGTTAATGCGAATAATC
Organism: Bombus pascuorum; assembly: GCF_905332965.1. Classification (NCBI taxonomy): domain Eukaryota; kingdom Metazoa; phylum Arthropoda; class Insecta; order Hymenoptera; family Apidae; genus Bombus; species Bombus pascuorum. The sequence continues at coordinate 33,347,418 of NC_083488.1, read as the reverse complement.
ATATTTCTCAGAATTTAGGTACAGTGTACTGTGTGATAAACCCAAATGTAGTGTACACGTTACCTGACTATAATGTGCGACATTATTAAATACAGAAAATGAGCGTAACATACGTGAAACTCATTATCTGAACATGTTGTATGTAAATGGGGACATGTTGAGTGGAATAATGTTCAGCGGCATACACCACTTTAGAAATAATCTAGCCGAACCTAAATCAGACTTGATATTACGTTGAGTGAAATTATATTTTGAAGTTGCTTACAAATTGTTGTTCTGAATTATACATTTTTATGTTTTATGTTACTATATGAAGTAAAATTTGAAAAGAAGCAGTAATTATCTACTTCGGTAATATCAACCGAACATTTTTCTATATCAATCAGAGAGCTATTTTCGCATATTAAAGGGCATTCTAACATAGGAAAATTTTAAGCCGATTCCCTTTCGAATATTGCGAGTCCTATAGAATACGTAACGATTTCAAACTTTTAGTTGGTAATGTAAATCCTTCCAAAGGGAAAATTCTACGTTAAAATAATTTTTACTTCAACCATTCTCTCAAAACTTTCTCCAAGCGATTCCCTTTAACGTCCCATCGTACAATCCTTTTCATCAAGTTCAAACACACACCTCAAAATGGAGGCCATCGACCCTCGTTTGATATATGTATACTCTACGACTCATTACCGATTTTCATAGTACCTCGGCATAGTAACGGCGATTACAGATCAAACAAAGAAAAAATTAACGACCATAGAAACTGGCAGGGATATTTAGCGACGCGTGGTGGCTGTCGCGTATCGCGTGCTTTGGCTCGTACACGCCAAACAATAGACTTGCCGAGTAAGCCGGTCGTAGGCGCGACGATACACCGGGGCTATCCTCCTCGAAGATGGCTGAGATGCTTGCGACGGGACGCTCGACCATTATATCGGTGATTATATCGGTGGATGCTGATAGCGGAGAAAATGGAAGCTCCGCGTCAGCATTCGAGGCCAGACTCTTCAACGGCGTTGTAGTTCGACCTCTTCAACGTCGCTGCCAGTCGAACAATACCAGCTGTGAGTATTCGGAATTTGCGCGAAGTATCGTCGACCAATTTACTCCGTGAAGAAAAGATGAAAAATAAAGGGGAAAGAAAATTTGTTGGCGACAGCAATGTCTTATACAATGAGCCGCGAAAGTATTTGAAGATTTATCATAGAAAACTTTTGCGAATATATTGTGCGTATACGCGAAAGTTTCCTATAGAAGAGGAAAAAGATGATTTGTAGTTGTAGAAAGTTATACAAAGGGACGATTAAATTGAGCGGTCGGGCAAGTACCGATGGTAATCGCTTAAGTGGAATGATAAGATTGCGAACTGTGGGTACTTAATGCATTTATGCGTCGAGGATGCTTTGAATATTGGTTAAAATCGATTCAGCTTTGCGCGCTGTGTTTCAGAGAGCTTAAAGGTAGAGTATGCGTAACTTGGTTAATGAGACGAGAGTTCTGTTCTTTATATAGGTTAAGTGGGTTAAATTTTCTGAAGCTATTAGGAAATAAAATTCATATTTCCTGTTTCTCATGTTCACTCGTAGCTAATAAAACGAAATAATAAAGCTAATCTGATAACTGCTTTTGGAAATCGGTAAAATTGAAATCAACGATAGGGGTAGTAGAATTTCATTTATATGAACCTGTCACAGGATAAACAATATATTTAGCTGTGATTTTTGTCCGTGCAATAAGCGTCAGCTGGTCGAAATTCATCTAACCGAACACTGACTAAAATTTTCTCCAAATAAATGGAGTTCCTACGTACCCAGCTCTACTGCAGCGTAAAATAAAAATTCCTTGACGAAAGAATTATCACTGTTTGAAATTTTCAATTACGCAGGAGTACTTTAATTTAATTGCAGGAAATTGGATCGTGCAAATGTGAAAACACCTTTTTCACTCGCTCCGCTTAAAACTATAATTTAATCCATTATAAAACTTTCAACAAGATAAGATATGCATTAATTTCGTAATTGCATTTATGCAAGGAAAAAAGAAGCGACCATGCAAAATGTGGTATTTAACGCATTCCCGAGAGGCCTGAAGTTGACACGCCCGACCAAGCACTCTGGCGACGCGTGATTGACGTTTTCGGATAGTAATAAGCCGTACGTGCCAGTAGCATGGCGGCGACACAAGAGTCGTCGTAGCGAAATGCGATTATTTCGCCAATTTCTCGCAAAATCAGTTTTTCGTGCGAAATATCAACGTTGCATTTTTGCTACTTTTTTTCTCACCTTTGCTCAATTTTATTTTCGTTCTTCCTTTTACATCGATTCCGAGGAGATATATCGACATCGTTAAAGAGAACCATTCGTTCTTTTTGATTCCAGATTATTGACATTCTGCTATCTGGCGGCTCTGAATTGCTGGTTACTACTGTGCCCAGCAACGCTGTCTCACGACTGGCAGATGGGATCTGTTCCTTTGGTCGCCTCATTGGCGGATACCAGAAACCTGGCCACCTGTCTATTCTTCGGTGGCTGCTTGATCCTAACTTACAAAGCCTTCACAGATTTCGAGGTAAGCGCACGAATGGCGAATGAAATTTGGCGGTGACTCGCATAAATCGAACGTAAGGTTTAACACGAGTCGAGTTATAACGAGATTGGAAATTAATCCTTTACCGCAATCTTAGTCTTGATATTTGAGAACTGTGAACCTGTAAAACGACCAATATCGAGGCTATGAATTTTTTTACAATCATTAGGGCATAAATGCACGTAACAGTATTTATCGAACTCGAAATTTCTACGACGCGTAAACTTCAAACTTTCACACGGTGTTGAACCCAATTTTTCCCGGGCTGTTTACAATGGACACATCGTCGCTGGAGCATTTCGCTACCAGCTGTCTTCCTAATACCCGTTAAAGGGCAACGTAACAAAATTACATCGTCCTGATCCGTGGCCGGCGATTAATAGCGCGAAATTAATAACCCTCTCTCTCTCTGCCTGGTTCTAAGTTCACGAAACGCTGCGTTACATTTTCTGGCCTTCTACGTGGTTAGCGAAAAGAACGTTGGCTAATTGAACGGACCTCGAAGTAACAGCTCCCTGTTGCCGATATTGAACACGCTACGCGCACGTAACAACAAGCAAAGTTAAATGACCAGCCAGTTATTGTCCGCAAGAAGTCATTCCACCGCTAAACGCTTCGGCCACGAATGCACCGAGCAACGAACCGCAAAGTTTCGCCATGGTCCCCGCAGGCGACCCAGCCTATGATGAAGTTGTACTTGCCTCGAGAGTCATAAAGAAAGTTTCGTTGGATGGCACGAGCGGACACATACCTCTGGCGAAGGGAACCCTGTTCGCCTTTCCGTTTTCCGGATCATTCATCAGTAATGCAGCTGAGCGTTCACCACAATAACCCCTTTAAGCTTCAGCTGGCAGAGCCACTTTTCTCTAAAGAGGCCATATCTGTGTTGTTTTAACTTCGTCTTATTCTCTCTCTCTCTCTCTCTCTCTCTTTTTATCTTCGAGTTTCTATTCTACACTATCCACTGGTATTTGCCAAGAGAATGGCAGGTAGAAACTGGGTGTGATCAAGGCACTGCGTGACACTGTACAGCGACGTTGATGGAACCGCAGGGAGAGGATGCCTTCTTCGAAGAACGAGGCTTGTCCTCTTTCGTCGTTGTCGTGATAATCTTTGTGCCTAACATCCGATTTGAAGGACGTTTCTGTAATAACGCCTCTCGGCATTGTTCTCGAGGCTGTATTGTCTGGATTCAGCGCACATCTTTGACACACTTTCGCGCCAAGACAGCGGTTGATGCTACGTGGTTGGAATACAGAGATCGTTCGAGGAACGTTGCGGGGGAGAAGACTCTTGCTTGATCGACAAATGGATTTCCGTTGTAAAAGGTTTCAGCTTTTTGTTCTGTTTATTTCTTGTGAACATTTTCATGAAATACCCGATTTAAATTTAACATATTTTCCATTAATGTCACACGTATGAACGATTTAAGATTAATTTAGATTCATTCTCTCTACGATATACTTGTTTTACAGTATACTCTGTACACTATACTTGTTTTTAATTAATGTAAATTCACTACGTTTCCTTTCATTTCCCAAGTGTTGAAATCAAGATTAGTTTATTATTTTTTCGGTTTGCAGCGGAATTAAACCGGTGTTTTATTTATAAAATATATTGTACGGCATTGGAGTTGTACCTCAATACGTTAGATACGAGCAAAATACGTACGAGCAACAATTTTATCACTGGGGATCATTAAATGTTCTATTGTTGATTTTTCCCCAGAAAAATGGGGCCAGTGATCCGATTTTCTGCTTGCAGAAGATATTAAATTTTTCGAAATTCTCTTCCAAATATAAATCTCCTACGTACATAGTCGTTTCTCTGTAAAGTATGATTTACGTTCTCGGTTAATCCTTTAGAAGAGAAGACAATATTTTTACGAAATATACAAAAATATTGAGAGAATATGCAGTATATTGACACAATTCGTGTTATAGAAGGAACCTTTAACAAGATGAATTCCGATTTTAAACAATGCAATGAGATATCGCAAAATTAAAAGCAAACTTAACAATGTTGAATCGATTATTCTGCGAAATAAAACGCGTATTATATTTAAAACACAAAAGGCAATAATCTCGATGAATTAAAAGGTCTTAATTTAAATATTTTTTAAATAAAGAAACTGATGAATTCATATGAATTATAAAGAGAGTATCCAAATGTACACTATTATTGATAAAAAGAATATAAAAGTGTAAATCAAAGAATATAGACAAAAAACGAGTAGAGGAGAAGAGGGAGAAAGAGAGAGATAAATTAATATTTTAATAGAAAATGTTCATATTCTTTGCTGAATCAATATGAGTATAAATCTACGATGGTTTTACGGAGATATGCAAATATGTCGGACAGTAATTTTCCCGTTTATCCCGTTGAGCGCATTGAAACGGGCAACGAGCGCACACAGCTGCTGATCACGAAACTGCTGACCCGAAATTGATTCGCGCCTAACACATCTTTGAAATACGCAACGACAACTGGCCGCTGTTACCTCGCATTTACACATTTCCCGCCCTGTAATCGTTTCATCGTCTATCCTCCTTCTTTCACGGCTATTTACTCGCGTTACTCGTGATAAATGGTGGTAATTTCGGTATAAAAGAGAAAAAGAAAAAAATAATATGGCAGGTCGTTGCCCTCGATCGCTTAAAACGTATTTTAATGAAAACAGATGGATAAATGTTTTACCGAGTCGAACATTTCATTGAAATTAAAGCAATCTAATTGTATTTGTGATACAATTACTTTTGACTTGTATAAAATTATTGAAATAATTTGTTGGAATATTTATAAGGAAAATAATTAATTCTGCTGAAAAGACAATAATCATGTACGAAAGACAAGGAAACATTATCACATGAATATTGCGTTGCACGTTACGTTGCCTTTAATGCGATAAGTTCTACAAAATTGAAATTAAACGTATTAATTTCGTTTTTATAAATAGGCGTTATCGATCGGCGTACAGAAACATTTGTAGCTTTATCTGCAAAGTTAGAGATCGCTTCAAATCTGTAAAACTCTCTCAGTTTCGAAACGACGTTGTCACTTATCATTCGAGTTTAATTTCCCTGAAAGAAATTTTGTTCTATTTTTTACTCTGTCGGAAGTATAGCGAGGCGCAGTTGCGTAAAACATGCACATGTGCGTCTGAATGTACTTTTATTATAATATAATAATATAAATATTATGATGGTAGTGGCGAATTAAATGGTAATTTCGTACAATTGAAGGTAATTTTTATTTATGATGTATACATACATATGTATTTACAATTCAATTGTTTGCATAATAGCACAATTGATTTTGCTTCATGTTTCAATCGTTTAATACTTTAATTAGTTAATTAATGAGAAGTGTTCAATGGCTTACGAAATGTACCTATACTTTTCTCCGTTATGCTCCATTGATTATATGATATTGTTAATTAACGTTAACGAAAACAAGTGCAAATTTTACATATGACATCGATCTCTTAATATTTCCAGAGCATATTTCTTATATTTTTGATTCTTTGATGGAAATATATATCTGTCGAATAAATTACTAACACTATGATAATTCACTAACAAGTACTCAGCATATGAAGTAACAAATATTCTAAATTGAACCGTTCGTTACGTAGTCGACGAGCCACTTTTGATTCGATTTCCGTTGAATATATTAACTATGCTATCGTAAATACTCTTTGAAATCTCGTTAGTGGTTACGACGAGAGGTTCCATATTTTCTACGTGTGCGATTTTTACGGGCCCTTCTAAAGTTTGTTTCACTATATAAACATCCACTTTGTCTTCATTTGACTCCTATAGAAGCAAAATGAAAATATAAAATGTATTAGCTTATAATTATATTATAAATATAAAATATTTCTACTCTCTAATGAAATGTCATTTTTTGGAATATTTGTCTTGGTTTGCTTAATATAAAATTTGATACCAAAAATATTGTTGGAGCTAAAGTCTTTGCCATAATATTTTTAATTTAAAGAGCGTACATATTGTAGATTTTGTGATTGACTGTATGTTCTGATTCATCTATGGATTTTCCGGTTGAAACTTTGATTTTGATCTTACTACGATTATCCGATTTGTATATATCAATCTTTCCTTTATTTTAACAATCGAAGTGATAATCGACGCCTTAAGAGAACTTTTAACATAAAATTGAAACAAAAAATTGCGCATACCAATAGCTCTATCGTATTTTGCTCAATCTTGAAGAAATATTTAACGTTAGGAAAATACAATTAGTTTCAAAATGACGGAAAAATCGCAGCTAACTAATAAAATAAAATTTGTTTTGAAATTTTGAACAATGAAGATCATCGAGCTTATTAGCTTCTTCAACTGTGCTTACCTGAAGCATATTCGCAGATTCATAACTTTTGCTTTTCACATTGGCCACGTTTGATGGTAGCACGTCGGTCGATACATCGTACGTGCTTGAAACTTCGTTATCCCATGCATCATCTTGAAAATGTGTAAACAGGAAACTAGATCTGAGGATATCGCATAAATTGTTATTCGCATCTCCGGTCTCCAAAACTTTATCTAAAGTCTTATACGACGAGGACTTCACTGATGTCGCAGATTCTGCTTCATCGGAATGCGATTTAAACTTCTTCGAAGATACAGGGCTGGACGATTCGCTTTTATTCGCGATTTCTGCCCATGATTTTGCCAACTTTCCCGAACTAGGTTGCAGTTTCTTTACGAATTTAGCGTCTGGAATTTCTTCGTTGTCTCGACCAGATAATATCGTTCCAGAAATACGAGACAAGAGGTTGTTCGATTTCGTGCTTTTTTCTTTCTCTCCGAGAGAACGATGTGCGTCTGTAGAACCTCCAATCACTGGGATATTTGAGAGCACATTTACTCCACGCGCATTTACTTCTGGTTTTTCTTCAAAAATTGTGAATGACGAGGACTGATCGGGTTCAGAAATTGGAAGTGTTTTTCCATCTTTTATAAATTGAGTAGATTCGTTTCCTACTATATTTTCACTATTCGCTATAGTTTTCAAATTATGTCGTTCAATATTCTTCTTTGAGTCAGTTTGAGCTGGATCACTGAATTCGTTACGTAAATTACTGTTAACAGTACTCGATGTGTACTGAGATTTGTTCGATATATCAGAGTCAGTATCTTCTTTTGTATCGTGTATCGAGTGTTCTGGTATTTTTGATTCGTAAGTTATTCTCAGTGGCTCAAGTACCACTAATTCTGGGTTCTGGTATTGACTGTGTAAATCATGTTGAACGTTAGATGTAAAGTAAGATTCGACCGGTATGTCAGTATCGATATTCTCTTTTGAATTGTCTTCTACGCTTGATTCGTGAATAACTTTCTTCGAATCATTTAAAGTTGCAGCTGAGTCCTTAGGTTTATTATACAAATCGCTGTTAGCAGTATTCCATATGGAGTAAGATTTCACTGATGAACCAGAGTCAGCATCTTTTTTCGAATCAAAGCTCGGTTCATTGTCTATATTTGATTTATAAAGTACTTTTGCTAACTCATCGCTAACGCTTATGGCTGAATCATTGGATTCACTATGTAAATCACTGTAAGGTTCAGTCGACATAATCGAGTCAGCCTCTTCGCTCGAATCCAATTTTCTAGTTAAATCTTCTTTAAGCTTGGGCTTTGTCTCGTCATAGATACTTGATTTGTATGTCAATTTCTTTGGGTCACTTACAGCTAGGGTTAGGTCTTGGTTTTCGTTATGCAAATCATTCTTATCAGAGCCAGATGCATAGCGAGATTCGCCTGATATTCCAAAGTCAGTCTCTTCCTTTGAATCTACTTTTGACTCATCTTGTATATTCGATTCGTAAGTCATCTTCAGTGGATCAATTCTGATTAGAGTTGGTTCCTGGTACTCACTATGTAAATCATACTTATTAGGGTCTGATGTATAATAAGATTTTACTGATATATCAGAGTAACCATCTTCTTCTAAAGTCAATTTTGATTTATCTTTTACTTTTGATCCATAACTCACTTTCTTTGAGTCATTTGCACTTATCGCTGGGTTTTTAGATTTATTATGTGAATCACTCTTGACAGCATTGATCGTATGATAAGATTCGGCTGATATATCAGGGTCCGCCTTTTCTTTTGGATTTAGTCCCGATTCATCTTGTGCATACGAATCATAAATGAGTTTCTTTGAGTTAGGTACACTCATAGCTGGATCCTTGAGTGTATTGTGTAAATCACTCTCAATAGCGTTAGGTGTATAGCCAGATCCGATTGACACGCTAGAATTTAGTCCCGATTTACCTTGTGCATATGAATCATAAATGAGTTTCTTTGAGTTACTTGCACTCATAGCTGGATCCTTGAGTGTACTGTGTAAATCACTCGCAATAGCGTTAGATGTATAGCCAGATCCGATTGACACGCTAGAATTTAGTCCCGATTCATCTTGTGCATACGAATCATAAATGAGTTTCTTTGAGTTAGGTACACTCATAGCTGGATCCTTGAGTGTATTGTGTAAATCACTCTCAATAGCGTTAGGTGTATAGCCAGATCCGATTGACACGCTAGAATTTAGTCCCGATTTACCTTGTGCATATGAATCATAAATGAGTTTCTTTGAGTTACTTGCACTCATAGCTGGATCCTTGAGTGTACTGTGTAAATCACTCGCAATAGCGTTAGATGTATAGCCAGATCCGATTGACACGCTAGAATTTAGTCCCGATTCATCTTGTGCATACGAATCATAAATGAGTTTCTTTGAGTTAGTTACACTCGTAGCTGGATCCTTGAGTGTATTGTGTAAATCACTCGCAATAGCGTTAGCTGTATAGCCAGATCCGATTGACACGCTAGAATTTAGTCCCGATTCATCTTGTGCATATGAATCATAAATGAGTTTCTTTGAGTTAGGTACACTCATAGCTGGATCCTTGAGTGTATTGTGTAAATCACTCTCAATAGCGTTAGGTGTATAGCCAGATCCGATTGACACGCTAGAATTTAGTCCCGATTTACCTTGTGCATATGAATCATAAATGAGTTTCTTTGAGTTACTTGCACTCATAGCTGGATCCTTGAGTGTACTGTGTAAATCACTCGCAATAGCGTTAGATGTATAGCCAGATCCGATTGACACGCTAGAATTTAGTCCCGATTCATCTTGTGCATATGAATCATAAATGAGTTTCTTTGAGTTACTTGCACTCATAGCTGGATCCTTGAGTGTATTGTGTAAATCACTCGCAATAGCGTTAGATGTATAACCAGATCCGATCGACACGCTAGAATTTAGTCCCGATTCATCTTGTGCATATGAATCATAAATGAGTTTCTTTGAGTTACTTGCACTCATAGCTGGATCCTTGAGTGTACTGTGTAAATCACTCGCAATAGCGTTAGATGTATAGCCAGATCCGATTGACACGCTAGAATTTAGTTCCGATTCATCTTGTGCATATGAATCATAAATGAGTTTCTTTGAGTTACTTACACTCGTAGCTGGATCCCTGAGTGTATTGTGTAAATTACTCGCAATAGCGTTAGATGTATAACCAGATCCGATCGACACGCTAGAATTAGTATCATTTTCCGAATTGAGCAATAATTTTTGTAGTTTTGATTCGTAAGCCAATTTCAGCGGCTCACTTACTGTTAGGATTGGATTTTGGTATTGATTGTGTATGTTATTTTCAGTAACATTGGATGTATAATAAGATTTTATTGATGTCCCAGACTGACCCACTTCTTTTGAATTTAGCTTCAATTCATCTTGTTTATTTGAATCATAAGTCATCTTCTGTGGAGAATCATCATTTATATCCAAAGCTAAGTCTTTGTATTTATTCTGTAAATCATTCATAATCGTATTGGATGTGCTATCAGATCTGATTAATATTTCAGAATCAATGTCTTCTAAGTTGCTTGATGTGCCTTGTATCTTTGGTTTATAATGTTGTTTTAATGATATTTCATCGTTACTCTTCGAATCTGTAATTTCCATTGGATTTAACTGGTTCCAACTAACATTACGTCTATCAGGATCTTCTAAGTGATTTTCACTTGAAATATGCTTATCTCCCGCTTTAGTATACGTTTCCTCTTCCTTTTCTAAGATATTCTTCTGTTGTTGTTCCTTTACTCGAGGCAACTGAGTTACCGCTATTTCAGCTTCGGTTAAAGCTTTCTGTATCTGTGTTTCTTTTCCGTCTTTGGATATTTCATACAAATTCTCCGTGGACTGTGATATTCTCTGTTCAGATAGATGTAATTTATCTTCGTAACTTTCTGATTCCTGAGTTGCCTTTCCTTCAGATGTTTCTTTATTTAGCTCGTCAAGCTTGATTTTTGTTCGTGCTTCCGAAAATTCGTTATTTTTCTCAAAACTATTATCACTCGTATGTGATCCTTTTATCTCGTTGTTCAAATTTTGGATATCATTTGCTTTGTTTAAAAGAAGTTTCAATAGAGGATTCTTCTCTTGTTTACCATTTTTCAACAAATTATCGTAATCTTGTGTAGCATTTGGTTTATAGTCTTCGTCATAAACATTCAACTTTGAATATTTTTCATTTAGGTCATACTTTTGATCCAATATATCAGTTGCATCCGTATTTTTTATATGTTCATTCTGTCGCACGCCTAATAGATCATCCTCGTACGAAAGATCTATTTTCTCCTGTCTCTTGGCATTTACCTCGCCGTCTATTTTGTAATCACTTTCGTTAAGTGACACGCTTGGATATGACGTGTCCACAATACTGTTCATAAATTTGTTGTCCTCTATCGTTCCCATACGTTCATTATTGCTTTCGACAGAAATGTCGTTAAATCCATTAAACATATTTTCAGCTACTTTCTCTTCTTCATCGCCTCCCAACCTTTTCATATTGTTGTAAGTGATATCATATCCTGTCTTTTTCGGAATATTTTCTACATTGTCCGTTGAACTTTTAACTTTTTCGTTCGACACTTTTACTATTTCAGATAATTTCTTTCGAGGATCTAATTTGGATAAATGCATAGCGTCAGGATCGTAAGTTCCAGTGCTAAGAGTATCTTTGTGTATCCAACTAGCTTCGACCAGTGGGTCTTTGTATCCTTCGTTATCGGTCCAATTAAGTGGACGTAGCGTGGCTGCTTCAAGTAAACGTGATTTAATTGTATTTTCGTGTATGTCTGGAGAGCGAGCTTCGCTGATATTCAAAGCAGACTGAGTACTCGTTTCGGAGAACGTTCCGAGTACTTCGTTTTCGATTAATTGCCGCGCTGCAGATGGTGTCGCGTACTTGTCATTCACTTTCGTATGGAGCTTGGTAATTTCGTCTTCTTTCGATCTCGTTTCACCCAGACTCGAATTGTTCAACGTTTCGTGTTGCTTTTTCTCAAACTTGTCATTCTTCTGGAAACTTTCGCCGCTTAAATCGGACAATAAAACTTTATTCTTCCACATTTTTGGCCTGTTCACCGTAGGTGATGACTCTTTACTTTCTCTGGCGGCATCATTACTCTCAGTCACTTCGATGCTTGTGTTGGATACCTCTACGGGCGCTTTCTCTTTATTTAAATCCCACGTAATCGATTCACTTTCGTTCAAAGAAGCTTTTTGTTCGGTTTCTTTGGCGTACGGGTCGTTTAATCTACTTTTCCCTGTCGTTACAGCTTGTTTCTGCGTAATACCTATCGAATGCTCGTTACTCCTTTCAGATATATCGATTTCTGATTCTTTCGTCAGATCTTCCTTGTCGCTTTTATTTATTTTCTCATATTCAATAAAATTATTGCCATTCCCTTCGGTTTCATAGTAATTCATAATTTCTGCAGAATTTTTATTTGTTAATAATCTAGCAACGTTTGAAAGATTTCTTCCGAGGTTGCCACTGTCCAGTTTTTTATCTGTTATCGTAGAATTTCTTGCTTTATTTTCTTCTCCCATCTCGGTACTGCCGTTGCTTATGACTGACAAATTACTAATCATTTTCAAATCGCTGTGTTTAGACGAATGATCTGCGGCCGTGTTACGCCCCGTTATTTCCTCTTTCTCCGTTTCTTCTTGGGATCCTTGATTAATTGCAGTCGATGATATATTATCTTCTCCGGAGATGCCGCTATTACCGGAGAACTTAGAACTCCAAGCCGAGAATGATTCAGTCGCTTGTTCCAAGTTTACATCATTTGCCACTATTTTATCTTTGTGTTTCCCTAGAAGATCTAATTCCTTCGTTTTAATTAATGATTCGCTTGAAGTATCGATATTCGAATTTAATTTCGAGGCTTCGACTATTTTCTTTTTCGCATAATATTCCTTCTCCAGATTTTCAATTTTTGTTAATGCGGCGTTAATGCTTTCACGGTCAGACTTTATGTATTTCTGACTGCTCTCATTAGGATCGATAGTTTCATGATCGGTCTTATCAATGAAAACTGGAGCATTAGTAATACGCACATCTGAGAAGTTACTTTCTTCGTTTGAATTATAAATTACAGATCCGATTTCTTCTGGCCTCTCCTTCGACGAAAATTCTTTAGATTCATCACTTAAAAATCCAGTTAGATTAATAACCGATTGATCAGCTGTTTCGTTCAACGTCTTCAAAGTATTATCAACCTCATTCGCTGCTTGCGTTCCATATTTTTCTTTGGCACCACCAATCACGTGTGTTTCTTTCGCTGTCTTCGATTCTCCTCCACTGTTTGCACTAATATTTGAAATTGATGGATCTTTTATCATTTCCTTTTTCCCTTCTTTAGCTACCTTTTGCGTATTTTCACTCGATGCTCCTTCGAACGTCGCCATCTTATTTTTTCCAGGTACGTTTTCTTCTAAAGATACTTCATGAGTTGCAGGTGAAGGATTATTATCTTCGTTAAGTCTATCGGAATATCGAAGCGCGTGAATATCTATATTATTTAACTTTCCGAAATTCGCAAGAATTTCCTTTTTCCCTTCTTTAGCTACCTTTTGCGTATTTTCACCCGACGCTCCTTCGAACGTCGCCATCTTATTTTTTCCAGGTTCGTTTTCTTCTAATGATACTTCATGAGTTGCAGGTGAAGGATTAGTATCTTTGTTAAGTCTATCGGAATATCGAAGCGCGTGAACATCTATATTATTTAATTTTCCGAAATTCGCGAGAATTTCCTTTTTCCTTTCTTTAGCTTCCTTTTGCGTATTTTCACTCGATGCTCCTTTGAACGTCGCCATTTTATTTTTTCCAGGTTTGTTTTGTTCTAAAGATACTTCATGAGTTGCAGGTGAAGGATTATTATCTTCGTTAAGTCTATCGGAATATCGAAGCGCGTGAACATCTATATTATTCAATTTTCCGAAATTCGCAAGAATTTCCTTTTTCCCTTCTTTAGCTTCCTTTTGCGTATTTTCACTCGACGCTCCGTCGAACGTCGCAATCTTATTTTTTCCAGGTACGTTTTCTTCTAAAGATACTTGATGAGTTGCAGGTGAAGGATTAGTATCTTCGTTAAGTCTATTGGAATATCGAAGCGCGTGAACATCTATATTATTTAACTTTCCGAAATTCGCGAGAATTTCCTTTTTCCCTTCTTTAGCTTCCTTTTGCGTATTTTCACTCGACGCTCCTTCGAACGTCGCCATCTTATTTTTTCCAGGTTCGTTTTCTTCTAATGATACTTCATGAGTTGCAGGTGAAGGATTAGTATCTTTGTTAAGTCTATTGGAATATCGAAGCGCGTGAACATCTATATTATTCAATTTTCCGAAATTCGCCAGAATTTCCTTTTTCCTTTCTTTAGCTTCCTTTTGCGTATTTTCACTCGACGCTCCTTCGAACGTCGCCATCTTATTTTTTCCAGGTTCGTTTTCTTCTAATGATACTTCATGAGTTGCAGGTGAAGGATTAGTATCTTTGTTAAGTCTATTGGAATATCGAAGCGCGTGAACATCTATATTATTCAATTTTCCGAAATTCGCCAGAATTTCCTTTTTCCTTTCTTTAGCTTCCTTTTGCGTATTTTCACTCGACGCTCCTTCGAACGTCGCCATCTTATTTTTTCCAGGTTCGTTTTCTTCTAATGATACTTCATGAGTTGCAGGTGAAGGATTAGTATCTTTGTTAAGTCTATTGGAATATCGAAGCGCGTGAACATCTATATTATTCAATTTTCCGAAATTCGCCAGAATTTCCTTTTTCCTTTCTTTAGCTTCCTTTTGCGTATTTTCACCCGACGCTCCTTCGAACGTCGCCATCTTATTTTTTCCAGGTACGTTTTCTTCTAAAGATACTTGATGAGTTGCAGGTGAAGGATTAGTATATTCGTTAAGTCTATTGAAATATCGAAGCGCGTGAACATCTATATTATTTAACTTTCCGAAATTCGCGAGAATTTCCTTTTTCCCTTCTTTAGCTTCCTTTTGCGTATTTCCACTCGACACTCCTTCGAACGTCGCCATTTTATTTTTTCCATGTTTGTTTTCTTCTAAAGATACTTCATGAGTTGCAGGTGAAGGATTAGTATCTTCGTTAAGTCTATTGGAATATCGAAGCGCGTGAACATCTATATTATTTAACTTTCCGAAATTCGCGAGAATTTCCTTTTTCCCTTCTTTAGCTTCCTTTTGCGTATTTTCACTCGACGCTCCTTCGAACGTCGCCATCTTATTTTTTCCAGGTTCGTTTTCTTCTAAAGATACTTGATGAGTTGCAGGTGAAGGATTAGTATCTTTGTTAAGTCTATCGGAATATCGAAGCGCGTGAACATCTATATTATTTAATTTTCCGAAATTCGCGAGAATTTCGATTTGATTTTCATCAGGAGTTGTAGACGTGTCATTTCCGCTCGAGAGAAGCTCTTTGTTTTCATCTTGTAGTTTCGCAACGTGTGCTTCGATAGTCGCAGTAGAGGATTCGTCGTTTCCTTGAGGATCTGTGGAACTGCCTGTTCCAGTACCGATACTTGACAGGTTCGTTGCTTGATTTATCTCCGAATCTCGTAACAATGTTTTCTCGCTGTTCTCATACTCTTGCAATATTTCATTAATTTTATTCGCAGAATCGTTCTTCTTGGAAATAATAATATTGTCATTGGAAAATTGATTGTTTTCGATATTTAATGTTCTTATTCCGTCAGTTTGATATTCCGATAATTTATTTGGTTTACGTTGTTTCGTACGTATAATATGTTTTTCATTATTTTTCAATGGTTCGGTGTTATAAATTGCTTGATAAATTCTCGGATCGTTAAACGGTTCTTTCTCCTTGGTATTTGTTTTTGCTGATAACACACGAGCTCTATTATTCTTTTCGTGAATTCCAGCGTTTACAAATGGTCCCTCTTCTGCAATGTCTGTTATTCCTGATAACGTACGATCTGCTTGTAATTGCGTTCTTTCTACTAATACGTTATTTTCTTCCACCAATGACGCATTTTCATCGAATATTTGATTCGACTTTACGTCTTTTTTATCGTTATCTTCCGAAGTATCACTCTTTATTTTGAAATCTCTTTTTCCGAGAATTTCTTTACTCAAAGATAACTTTTCACGCTCTTCTTCATTTTTCCTACTCGTTTCGTTCATTTCTTCTTCGATAGACGATAGTCCTATTCCCTTCGTCATATCTGCTTCGTATTTTCTTTTATTTGTTACGATGTGATCCTCTTTAAGCTTATATTTACCTCCCGATGCTTTATCAGCACTTGTATCTTTGTGTATTGCTCCTTCGTACGAAATAACCTCCTCATTTTCTTTACTTTTATTTTCAGATCTTTCAGGTTCTTCGTCCACGTTCAAAGATTCTTCGCCAGACGTTATTTCATATTCTTTTTTTCTTAATTCATTTCCTTTATTCGAAATTTCAAACGCGTCGTCATGAGTAGCATGCAAGTCATTGTTCCAGGGATCTTCTTTAAATATTTCATCGTCTTTAGCCTTAACGCTCAAATTTTTGTCAATTTCGTATTGCTTGTATTTTATGTATTTCTTTATGTTCTTTTCGAAGTTTTTATGCATTTCCTCGACATTTTTAATAAATTCATCCTTTTCTTTCTCTGAGGATTCTTCGTCTTGTTGCACAATTTTCTTCCCTTGTTTTATATTTATTTGTGTGTCACGACGATCAAACTGTTCGATATTTTTATCGTTTTTAGTTGAAACTTCATCCGAAGTCAGTAACAGATTGTCCTCGCGAAGCTGCGGTTTGAATACTTCAACCGACGGTTTAAATTTCTTCGTTTCTACGTTCATTGACCCAGATTTATCTTCCTGTACTACTATCGGATCGTATTCTGTTTCGTCTCGATATTCTGGGCCTACTTCCTTTTCTTTCAAATCCCCCGTTTCAAATTTGTCATCGTCCACATTTCCTTCCTCACTTTTTCTCTTCTGTAAATCTTCCGACTCAAATTTCTGCCCTGCTACATCCCACGGCCCAAAGTTCAATTTCACGTTACCCATCTGCGAACTTTCTGCTTCAAATTTTCTTTTCGCTGAAATTTCCGGATCAAATTTTTTCCTTTTCAGACCTTTCGACTCCAATTTATCTGCTTCATTCACATCTTGTAACCGAAGTTTCTTCCCTTGCGAATTCTCAACTTCAAACTTTGTTTTCTTCGTGCCTGAAATATCATGTTCCTTCTTTTTATCACTTTCTTCTTTGGACTTCTCTTTCTCTACATTTTCTAATCCAAATTTTCCTCTATTTATATCGTCTCCTTCGACATTCTCTTTGTTCCTTACTTCGGATTTCTGCATTCTTAAATTTTCTTCGGTAGAATATTTCCCTCCTAAATATTTCATCTTATATTCTGTATTCTTCAAGTTCTCCACCTCAAACTCGTTACTATTTACATCAAACTCGAATTCTGCCGTTTCAGGATCCTCCGTTTCGTGCTTCTTCTCTTTTAAATTCCCCACATCGGATTTCTCTTCTCGAGATTTCACATCAGCTATCGCTTCCTCTCTTTCCTCTAAAGATGTCCGTTCGAGTTTAACATTTTCATCAGAATCCACTGTGTAATCGGTGCGATCTGCCGATGGAACATTACGTCCCTCCATCTCGCTCTGCTGCCCATCCTGATTCAACGATTTTCTTCGTTCTTCGTTTTCAGCGGGCATCTCTTCGGTAGACGTTGATTTCGTTCCAATACGCTCGCGATGTTTCACACGACCACGTTTGTTCGCATCGACGCGAATTGATGTTTCAGCTGCACTCTTCTGTTTATCATATTCCTGTTGAATACCTTTGCGAGTGTCTGTCGCCGGAGATCCGTCGATACGCCAGGAATTCAACGAGAGATTCTTCTCATTTCCCTGGTACAGATTTTGCCGTCTCTGCATCTTCTCTCTCAGGTCCGACGATTCATCTAACAATTGTGGTATTTTTAATTCCGAAGAATCTTTTTTCTCTTGCGTTGTCACGATCGACTTTTCCTTTTCCATCGGTATCATCTTTTCATCCATTTTGTTCCTTGCGCGTAGAATATCGATGCTTTCATTAAAATCTGATTCATCATTCGGGAACTTTGAATCTCGATACGAATCCTGCGTTTCCTTGTTAATTAACTTCCTGTCCTGTAAACTGGATTTTACATCTTGATACGGTTCGTCCTGTATTTCGTTGCTAATTAACTTCCTGCCTTGCATATTTTGATCCACTTTCATCGAGTTTGATTCATCGACTGTCTTCGATTCTGTATCCTCTTTTTCCTGTCTCGAATCGCCTTCCCACTTCGTTCGCAAAACAAACGGATCCGAAATGAAAAGCGATTTATCGCTCCAAGGTCGTTTATTTTGGTTCGTTTTATCGTGTGCTTGAAGTATTTTCACAGGTAGTTCTGCAGTCGAGAGTTTATCACTTCCCACTACGCTGTTCATTGTGTTATCGATCGAAATGTCATCAAGTAACGTCTCTTTATTTTTTATGTCAACGTTGATTTTCGTGTCACGATAATTACCATCTTCGTTCCAATATTCGTCATTTTTGATCAAGCCTTCTTTATTTGCCTGTATATCCCAACCATATTCCCCTGGTTCTTCCAAACGCGATCCAAAAGCTTCCTTATATTTTTCTTCATTTCTACCCAAACTATCTTTTCCGGTGTCTTTCGTCGGTGATCCAGCATCTGTTTCGTATGTTTCTTCGGTTGTATCTGAACCATCTTTGCTTGCTTCATTCACTCGTGATTCAGGATATTGATTATTGTATCCGTCTTCAGCCTGTTCAGCGATCCAAGATGTTTCTGTTAATTCATCAGAATATCCCGTGCTTCTGCCCTCGTTCAAAAGAGACGATTCATAGTTTTGACTGAACGCGTCCTTTTTATCAATTTCCATATCTTCGTCATTCTGTAGGAATTGTTTCGTGTTTAGAAATTTTTCCCATTTTTCATTTTCGTCCCAATTCTGTAGTCCTAGATCGTAATTCGCGTTTGACGGTCTCAACAGCGATTCCGTGAATCCCATTCCTGATCTTAATGGCAACACAAACGAGAGCCAATCGTCGCCAAACGCGTTATTTCGAAATTTTCCCATGTTGTCCGATTTCACGGTGCTTAACTGCGCCTTGGCATTCGCCAGAATCTTTTGAACATCGTCCTCGTTGTTGAGATTTTGCGTTAATACCATGTAGTCCGAAATACGGTAGTCTTCTAGCGACCTTCGTTGACGATCTTTGTGCGATTTGCGAAGGGTAAAGTCGGACTTTTCTAGCTTTGGTCTCAATAAAGAGATTAGAGACGGGAGATTTCTTTTTTCTCTAGCAGATTCCTGTATTTGAGTAAAGATCAATGTAAATTAACGGGGGTTTTTCTTAGAAATCAGATATTTTTGGTTTTTGTCAATGTTTATCGCAGAATGTTTACAACAATAGAAGATCGCGGTTGAAATTCATTAAGAGTCATTTTTCTTTTTTATATCGAAGAACAATTTCCAAATTCAACGCGTTGTCGACAAATTCGACATTGAAACTAACTTTTATTTAATTTTGGTATTAAATATGCGTTATTGTGAGCCCTTTGAATATTTGAAAAATAATTAATAACACTAATTGTATATGCGGATTAATATTAAATAAGTTAATAACTAACATAACAACACTGCTGCTCTTTTATTTTTATAAAACTCTTATAAAGAAATTTTTAGAACGTCAGGGTGTAGAGATTTTTTAATACACGAAAATTGATACAACGAATTGAAAACGTGGATGTAGTATCGAAACGTTTAATATATCAATATCGCATTCTCAAATTAAACAAACTAGGGATAGAAATTGAATGAATCAAGATCATGAAACGGAAAGCGAAGCACTAATTCTCTTCTGATAGAAATATTTTTGAAATATTTCTAAAATTGCCATAAGCACGTCGGCAGAGTGACCAATTCTATGCCACAGCATAGAACTTCCTATCGTCACTTTAATAGCCTCATGTCTAACATGTAATTACATTTACAAAAATTAATTATATTTTTCGCTATTCCATGTTACAATTCGAATATTTCACTATAAAATCCAATTGACAAAGCGACAAATCTTTTAATCAAAACCATTGTCTGTCCTATTCGATAACGAAAAATTGCTGAAATATTTCAAAAACCGCCATAGCAGGTTAACCAATTCTATGTCACAGCATAGAATTTTCCATCGTTACTTTATCACCCTCATTTCTAACATGTAATTACATTTACGAAAATTAATTGTATTTTTCGCTATTCCATGCTACAATTCGAATATTTCACCATAAAATCCAATTGACAAAGCGACAAATCTTTTAATCTAAATCATTATCTTTCCTATCCGGTAATGAAAAATTGCTGAAAGATTTCAAAAACCGTCATAAGTACTTCGGCAGAGTGACCAATTCTATGTCACAGCATAGAACTTCCTATCGTCACTTTAAGAGCCTCATGTCTAACATGTAATTACATTTACGAAAATTAATAGTGTTTTTCGCTATTCCATGTTACAATTTGAATATTTCACCATAAAATCCAATTGACAAAGCGACAAATCTTTTAATCTAAATCATTATCTTTCCTATCCGGTAATGAAAAATTGCTGAAAGATTTCAAAAACCGTCATAAGTACTTCGGCAGAGTGACCAATTCTATGTCACAGCATAGAACTTCCTATCGTCACTTTAAAAGCCTCATGTCTAACATGTAATTATATTTACAAAAATTAATTGTATTTTTCGCTATTCCATGTTACAATTCGAATATTTCACTATAAAGTCAAATTGACAAAGCGACAAATCTTTTAATCGAAACCATTGTCTGTCCTATTCGGTAATGAAAAATTGCTGAAATATTTCAAAAACCGCTATAGCAGGTTGACCAATTCTATGTCACAGCATAGAATTTTCCATCGTTACTTTATGATCCTCATTTCTAACATGTAATTACATTTACGAAAATTAATTGTATTTTTCGCTATTCCATGTTACAATTCGAATATTTCACTATAAAATCCAATTGACAAAGCGACAAATCTTTTAATCTAAATCATTTTCTTCCCTATCCGGTAATGAAAAATTGCTGATGAAACTTCAAATATCACGGCGGTGAGATTAAAAAGGGAAGAGCACGACATTCGTTTGCTCGTCACTTCAAAGATTTATTTTTCAATGAATCCGACAAACCGGAAGAAAATCAAACGGTCCGCTGTCGGACGTCGAGGAGGCTTTTGATCATCCGCAGCGCGTCCAAACATACCTGTCTATCCGCGAGGCGAAGAAGCAACCCTCCCCAATCAGTTCCGCTCGAAGCCTCTTGCACTGATCCCATTTCCCACCGGGTTAATCCAGCCTCGTTCGCTCGTGATTTCTGTCGTCCATCCTCCAAAGAACTCTTCTTTCCTTCAACATCGTTGGATATGGTTTCCTGGTCGACGATGTTCACGCGTTCTAACCACGTTTCCGGGCCCTTCTGTTCCACGATATACTCGTTCGACGTTTGATTTGGAATTTTAGACGAGACAATAGCGAAAAGTAGCGACGAAAGAATCACTGGTATCTTCATCATCGTTGGTACTTCGGACACTATTATTCGTTATTGCTGATACGTCGATTATATACTCCGCTGGCAATTGTACAAACAGTCTGCCGAGAACGCGTACGTCGAATATATGCGAATGTTGTTCCAGACTAATGTGCATCGTTTAGTTGCGTTGTTTGATGTTATTTATTCGTGAAAATTCTAGATTTTTCTATCTAGAAACTGTCGTCTTATAAAGAAATTTTTAGAACGTCAGGATGTAGAGATTTTTTAATACACGAAAATTGATACGTATTTTAATACATTAATTTTTAATACATTGACAATTGATTGAAAAATTGAATGAATCAAGATCATGGAACGGAAAGCGGAGCACTAATTCTCTTCTGATAGAAATATTTTTGAAATATTTCAAAAATTGCCATAAGTACGTCAGCAGATTGACCAATTCTATGTCATAGAACTTTCCATCGTCACTTTATGATCCTCATTTCTAACATGTAATTATATTTACGAAAATTAATTGTAAATTTATTTGTTTGATCGCGATGTAAGTTGCCTTATTTTCTCACGTTTTTCTCGTAAGTTCAATTACGTATTAAACCGTCCCATAAGTATTCCGTGTCTGTATATGCGTATAATTTTGAAAATACAATAAATTTCTTGAATAGTGGATAAATGGTTTAATTATACAAGTTCTTTGTTTTGTATCACGCAGAGGATACTCGAAACTTGGTTGACACGTGCGTGATACGATTTCGACAGTTAGCGCGATACAAAACCATTCGAGTTTTCTTTGCTCGTAAAAAGTTTACTTAATACGTGGTTAATGGTTGACACAATATTCCGCGGGAAACCCGGAACAATTTCGTTTCCAAGGCAAAACGCTTTTCTCCGCGTCTAACGCAGCAACCTTCGTTTCATTTTCAGCAACAGAGGCACCCGCCTCTTCTTCTTGGTTGGATGTTCCTGGTACTGCCGTTCTTGCCCGCATCCAATCTTTTTATTACCGTTGGATTCGTCGTTGCGGAACGTGTACTTTATTTGCCCAGGTAATTTAACAAAATCTTATCATTCGTTGTACTTTTCAAAATAAACACTGTATATGTGTTTCAGTAATAGGAGATTTTTAAAGAAGAAAAAAATATCGAGAGAAGAAAAACAATCGTTTGCAAACAACGTTTCATGTATATGTACATTTTTTAGAAGTAGACTAAACTGAAAATTTCTATTAATATAAACTTGGTTCGTTTAAACAAAATAAAAAATATATATATGTAAACTCCCTGCAGTTCACGTGGGATAGGGATTCTTTTTGTTTTACGGGTAGCACGACTTTTTCTAACGGTCTGAGCGATCCTCTTAGGGTTCTACGGTCGACCATTTTTGAGAAACACTCTTTTCCCAAACGGACAGACAGAGAGCAACATCAGAGACAGACAAGAGCACAGAATAACCATTTAAAATTTTGAGGATTGACAAAGAAAGATCGATAGCTCAGGACGTTGAAAATCGATTCTCGATTTTCAGGTAAACATCGTATAGAACTTGTTATTTCGCGTCTATGTAAATTATTGTCATTTATTGTTATAGACGGATATCAATTGTTGTTTATTTTTGTATTTTATTTAGCTACCTTCACAATAAAACTCGATTTTCAGACTTCAGAATCGATCACCTGAATTACCCCCAAGATGTACGATATTACATATATATATTTATATAAATGTTCATGCAGTATAATTTTGGAAATATAATTAGAAGAATGATACGCAGTTACGCTTGAAAGATCTTAAGATTTTACTGTATTTTAGAGAACATTAAGACAGATTCAAAGATATCTCAAGCGAACAACGAATGTTTACAGCGTTGGATGGATTCTTCTGGTCGTATATGGGATGCAAATCAGCTGGACGGCTATTCCACGCAGAAGAAGTCTGATCACGACTGGAATCGTTCTACTTCTACTCCTAGGATGCTACAGAACGATACTTCGAAACAGAGACTGGACGTCCAGGGAAACTCTTCTCAGGTTTGTCAGTCGAGCCTTTTAACACTTTGCACTGGAAACGTCAACTGTACTAGCACTATATTTCTGATATAAAGTTATTTATAAAGTTATTAGACATGCACTTTACTTGTGCATTTTATATATATAACGATTTATATAGTTTGGAGGATATTATGTTTAAAAAGAAATCAAACATCGAATATATGAACATGAGAACAAAGACAAAGAAATTAGCGTCTTTCGCGATTTACTCTGCAGAAAATACATATAACGTTACATTCGCTGAAAGAGTTTGTTAATTTTAATGAATTCGTAATGTAAACATTTGGATGCTTTTAAAAGATAAAAAATAACGAGTTTTGAAAAAAGTATATGACATTTCCTTTTTTGCTTGATTACGCAGAAATTCTTGAATCTTCGGAACACGCGATTATTTTCCACCGTACGCAAAAGCTGTCATAACATTGAACTGATAACAAACTCGTCGATAATAGAACGAGATCGAGGAACGACAGACACGAACTTTTGAATGTTCGCCGATATCGATGATGAAAAAATAATATTCGATATTGTAGTTTTCTTTTCTTTCTTTTGTTCGTGATAGGGAAAAGAGACCGACAGGTTGAATTTCATCTTAAAGCTCACGAGGCAACAATTTCAACTGGAGCGTCGAAATGTTTTTCAGCTGCGTCATTATTCTTGGGACATTCGAGAAATTTTATGTATATTTTTAAATTCGTGGGGAACGCTTTTGCACCGAATTTTCCGAAAAAAAGAGGAAATCTTCACGCTTTATGGAAGCTACGGTAGTTTATTGTCGTGGCAAAGAAATTACCTGCAAGCTTGTAAAAATGTAAGGATATGAGGTTTCACTGTAGGTAATGGGTATTCGGTTTTATGGAGTCGAGAGTTACAATTATAAGGTAAAAGATATCCAATATCGGGGAGATTATAAAAATATACAAGACAAGAGTTTAATGCCAAAATTATTGACGTGCAGGAGGACTTGCAAATATTACTAATTTATGGATGGAATCGATCTACGTATTTGATAATTTTTTAGATTTAGTTTGATATTAATTCAATTTATTGATGTTAGTAATTCCACTCAGGACTTGGAAAATTTCATTAATCATATTAGTTCAATAAGTTCAAATCAATTAGTTCATAGTAGTAATTATGCAAGAGGATCTTGATCCTCGGTAATTCCACATTTATAATACATTTGATTCCAAAATTTTATTCAATCTATTACCGAATTTCTTAGAAGAAAACTTCCTGCCGTTACTAACTTGTAGCTCGTAATTCGTTAAATTTCATAGTCTCTGTATATTACATTTTTATTATATATTATTATATATTATACATTACATTCTTGTCATTATATATTTTTATTATCATATATCTACATTAGTACAATACGATTGTGCAAAAGGAGCCTCATCCTCGATATTCCCCCACCTTTAACGCGTTAGTCTACAAATTAGTAATACAGAAGTAAAAAGAAATATTCAGTCGGAAAGTTTACAAATGAAAAACCAACGAGAAAATGGGAAATCACAATTCACGTTACTCCCTAACTTGAAACTCTGCCCTTAGTCGTTCGTTCGGTACGCAAGCTCGTAATTCGTGGTGCACGAAATCCCCAGTCTAAATTCCCCGGATCGCGGCATAATTTCGCGGAAATTTACGCGGGCCTCTTCGTCACTGGTGGGACAACGCCGCGGGCACACCGCCAATGCTGTCGCACGAGCGAGAATCGCGCGCGTGCTAGCAATTGGCCAGACGATATCAGATGTAACCGCGGTGGGATAAAGAGTCGAGGTCGAGATGACGACCCTGTCTCTGACCCCGAATCCTCTTGTTTATAGGGCGGGTCTGCGGTCTCTTCCCCACAACGCCAAGATGCATTATAACTTCGCCAACTTCCTGCGAGACACGTCGCAACCTAACCGAGCTATCCTACACTATCAGCTGGCCCTTTGGTGAGTACTATGAATAAGAACATTTCATTCGATAGTTGTGTAAATGTCGTCGACTCTTTAGACAAGATTCTTTTTCGGTTGCGTGAAAGATGGATTTTGATAGGTTGATAAATCCCCTGAGACGCGAAACATATATGTGGTTAACATCCGGTCAAATTTACCGTTTGTCCTACGTTTCCTCCAGCAACAGTACGTACAACGCTTTCAATTTTCCCGTCAGAAACGCAGGGAGCAGCGTATCGACTGACATCATCTCTTCTACCCTTCGGAGTCCCCTTTTCCCCAAGGCGCCAACTTTGCTCGTGACTCGTGGCTACCCACTTTTATTTGCGTTAAATCAAATCGCTTGTAAGCAACCGGAGATCTAAACGGCAGGCATTTTTACATTTTTACAGCGATGTTGTAGACACGAGGTTAATTTTTTAGAATTTTTAAGACTCTTCCCTATCTCGGTGAATATCTTTGATACACAGATAGAAAGTAACGTGTTTGTCGTTAAAGATATATCAAACGATAAATCGTCAAGATTTAATTTATCTTATTTATCGCTTGCCACTGTTGTACAACAACATTTTTTGTACTAATAGCATGTAATCTGTGACGTGTAAAATTTCATGAATAATATTAGTTCGATTACAATCAAATTTCACGCACTCGTAGCCATTCGGTGACATTCTGCAACGCTAGCTACATAGCTGATTCGCCTTTTGCTATGATCATTCTTTAATAAAGATTAGTCCAAGCAAACACGTCGTTCTAAAGACGGAGGAATCTGTCCGTTAACCGAAGAAAATCTCTCGTCCGAAGTCAGTCACGACGAAAGGCAAGACTAGCGAGCTTACATCCACGAGATCGTTCTTTTTTCTTTTTCTTTTTTTCTCTCTTTTACCTCTCGTGTCCTCTTTCAGCGTAGCTCGGCCACGCTTATCAAAGCAGTAAAAGGTTTACTGACAGTGACTGGTATTCCGATAATGAAAATTCCACTTCCCCGTTCGCGCGAATCCTTTTGAAGTCGCCGCCTCAATGAACCGATCCCACGTTCTTCCCACTGGGAACCAGGCCATCAACCCGTTCCTTTTTCGCCACCACATCGCGGCCTTGTTTCCATGTCGCAACAAGGCGAGCTTTCCCGCAGAGTCTTTCCTCGTCTTTCGTGCAAATACATATTCCCCAGCGTTGGTTTCCATTACCACGCTTTGTCTTCTTTTTCTCGATTTGTTGTTCCATTGTTTTGCACCAGCACGATGAACATTGATGGTATCGACACGGCTGTCGTTTCGATAGTCGTTTTCGAAAAATTGGCAAATTTATTTTAAAGGTTATCGAGTAATTGTAGAAGATTTCGTACTTTTCGATCAGAATTTTATATAACAACTCGTGTTTCATTACAATTGGAGCGATGACACGCTATCGAATAATTGAATGAAAACATATTTGCCACTTTTGGAGAAGAAAACGTTGTTCGAGTTAGACTGTTCCATAAGTTTCAAACACCTAACTTGCTTATGTTCAACATCGATCGATTCTGACCAAATATCGTGAACCTCTGTATTTACCGAAAAGATGGACAGGAACTGTAAAATCATACTTTACTGTTAAATCAGCTTCCACCAAGACGCGCTATCGATCCTTGCCACAATATTCGCGAAGCTCGTTAATCCGTTGTATAAGATTCATAAAAGTTTCAGGTCATGTAATAATTCGTTATATATATTTTTGGGAGAATTGGACTGAGAATAGTTAAAGTTGTGTTTCTCTGCAGACGCTTGAAATAATTCAATTATCGATAATAAAAAATAGCAACACGTTTCAAAGAAATGAAACAAAACATTTCATGAATGAATGGGAGAATGTACAGTTTAATTCATAATTCCAATTATGGATTGAATTGAACATAAAATTAAGGCGCTGTTTACAGACCTCTTAATTCCTATACCAACATTTATTTTCAAAGCTGTGGTAAAGTCTACCTTTCATCGAATATCTAATTGTCCGAGGAATTACGAGACTAATTATTACCATCCAATTAATTGATTGTATTTATCTCGCTCGTTGTTATAGCTTCTTTTTCTGCAAAGAAATTATTACAAAGAAACTTACACGTACCTATAAATAAACACAATGGGATATCGTTAAACATTTAATGGCTTATTATACATTATTGACTGCTAATTTTATGACATACCGTGAATGATATTATCATTGGTTTGTTAACGACTTATGAAGGAGTCGCTGATGAATAGATATAATTGATAATTAATTTCGTTTCCGGTTAAACTGCATACGCGTGTTTTCTACAGGATCAGCCAGCCAGTCAAATTGATAACACTCGATTCATCTTCCAATTCATTGTTTGTTAAATTCGATCGTGTATTAATTAAAATCATTATCGGGCAGATCTCTCTCTCTCTCTCTCTCTTTCTATCACTGATTTTGACTTTATGATTTTGCATTCTTTATTGCAACGTAATTTAATCGAAAAATATCCTCCAATTTTGTGCTGCTGCAGCTTTGAGTATATGCACGATTGCGTACTATAAATATAAAAATTGATAGATGTCCTTCAGAGACCGAGACAATAAATATTGTAAAAATACGGTTTTATACGGAAGCTGTCGTAATTGTTTGCCTGAAGTTTGAAACGTTTATCCGAAGAGTAATGGATGTTAATAGAAAAGCTGAGCTGCTAATTGACGTATGGAAGGCAAATAAATTTCATAGAAATTAACATTGTTTTTGAATCTTTGAAAACCGAGCGATCGTTCCAGTGGGATATGCTGTATATCCTTTGTTAAATTGATAGCTGGTTTTATCGGGGATTTTGAAATGTGTTGATCTCTCGACATGCGTGTTTCATAATTTATAATATTTAAAAATTCCCGACCATAGGAAATGCGTTTCGCGAGTCGGGAAACGCGCGATAAAACCTTAAATCCGATCTATCGAGCTTCGAGCCGTAACTCCGGTTGGATTTTTGCACAAGCGAAAGCACACGGGGAAGGCCGGAAACGCAACGAATCGTGAATTTCTGAAACTGCTGCCTCGCTCCGTGTTTCTCCTCATTCAGGACCGGTAAGCAAAATTAATCCATGCGCCAGTGTACACCGTTTACTGGCGCACTAAAATGCAGAATCCAATTAAATAATTCAAGCATGGCGGCGCGATGAAGGGTAGGTTTACAGTATGCATCCACGCGTACCGTCCTATGCACCAACATTGAGTGCACGCGAAAACGCTACGGCCGAAAGAATTCCCTGCCAACCACTTGATATCTCCACGATAACTGTGATTTAGGGTTCGTGGCTCAGTTCCTCTGTACATCGACTGGCTAAACGTTTTAACATTTTTCTTCGTACGTACTTATCGCTGTAAGTCGTGGTACACAGATTTGTAAAAGATTGGATAATAGACTCATTTGTTCATTTCTAAGAATTTATTTCATTTCACAAATTTCAGATCTGCACTGGCGAGGATATCGATAAGCATAGGTATTTTTGTCAATTTAATTGAAATTATTGATTGTCTGTTTTATGTTACAAATATCAATAACTTAACGCGTGTTACAAAGAATACGTAAAAATAAATTGTGTGAGATACAAGCGAAATTTATGTAAAAATATAATGAAAAGAAGCGTCATAATTGTATTAAGACCTGTAGGTACAGGAATTAGAGTTATATATGAAACTTAGACAATTCTCTAATGTTTAAAAAGTAAATTTCTAATTTATTTTTTGTACCATTAATTTAATTAATACAGAATGTATTTTTTTAAATCCCATAGAATGAGAGTACACCTGGAACACACTGAAAGGTAGAATTAGGAACAACTAATTATCTATTCGCGTGAAAATGTACTATTTTAGAAAACGTCAATCCTTTCTTCTCCTTTCTGTGCTCATATTTTGTCAAAGTCGCAATATTCTTATACGAATATTTTGCTATTGGGGTTCCGAGATAAACAATCGTGCAAGTTTGAAATCCAACATATTTTTATGTGAAATGTACTTTATTTCCTCCTTGAAACGGTTTTAAGCAAATCATTTCTATCGAGTCGATCATTTTGTCGCTTAAAACGTTAATATTTAACTTAGCCATTTCGTGGACTTCTTATTACATACAAGTTTAATGAAATAATTTTAATTTAATGAAATAAAGTTTAATTTAGATTTTATCCATTTCCATTTTTTTGGAAAATTTATATTTTTAGAACTAAGTATTTTTTTGGATTTTAAAAGATGGTATAGAAATATAAATCTTAAATATGTATAGCATAATGGTAGCAATACTAATTCCTAATCTATACTTGATTATCTATATAAAAATAACTACAAACTAGTCAAGTTATAACAATATTTAAAAGACTTAAAAGATTATAAATACTAAAAGTTATAAAAATAATTTAAAAAAATAAGACTATTGAATATTCTATTCGTACACTATGTATTAATTTCCTGTATCACTAATTTATTGGCAATCAATGTAATAAGCTTAATTTCTTTATAACTGGCTATTACCTGATACTTCTTATCAATAATATACCTGTTTGAAAAGTGGAATATGTAGTACGTTCGGAAGGAAATTGAGAAAAAGGAAAATACTGGTAAAGCAAACATCATACTTTCGCGACTGAATGATCGCCGAAGATAAAAGGAAAGCGAAACAAGGTGTTTCAAAGAGTAAATCGTGGTCGAACGAAGGAATAATATTTAGCTAACGAATAATTTTAATTGGAGAACATATACCGACGTATGTACAAAAGCGAAAGAAAGAGGAAGAAACGAAACGAAAAAGATAGAAAGTATTCCGAAGTGTAGAAAACAAGAATAAAAATTGGAAATAAAATCGTATCGTTTATAACACCAGATATAGTGAACGTCGCTGTCGTTTTAGTCGTGATCGTTTCGAGAAAGAAATGAAATTTTCATTAGCAAAAGATGACTATGAACGATGTTATCTCTCATACATTTTGAAGAACGATATCGTTATTGTCCACAAATATTTAAACAAGTAGTGACATATCGATTCGGTATTGATATTACCGTAATTGATAACAATCCATTACGAATAGCTAACAATTTCGTATTTTTCATCTTAATTCGGTTTAATAATTATTGATAGATTACAAATATGGGCCGATTGAACGTCAAGAACTGAAGTCAGAATATCCAATTGGAAGTATTGGAAAAGGAAAGTAGTTCTTGTTGAGGTTATTAGATGTATGTGAATAAATAAACGCGTGGATAAATTGTAAGGCAGAAAATATATTTTAAATACTCAAGTGTAAATACAAGTCAGAATATAATTGAGCTGATCCAGTTCCGCACGCTACCATAGTGTACCCTATGACTGAAAATCCTGAAGCCATCGTCGCCTGTCTACCGTTTATGGTCTCCCTTCGACCCAGTCTTTTGTCTATACGCTGTCGATGGCTTCGGTGCTTGAGAAAACTAAAAGACCAGATGTAGAGTGCATAAAAGATATAACTTAAAAAACACGAAGCTGGCACCCCGCTGGGGATAGCCACCCACACGCTATATTTAGTTTATTTTATTTTTTTAATTTACCAATGAGATATAACACTTTACCAAATGTCCTTCAGGAAAAATTGTAAAAACCGAAATAAAATAAAAAAAAAAAAGATGTAGAGTTTTCTTAGAAGTGGTGACCGCTTCAGCAGTTCTAAAAACAGTTAATTCTGTTTTCAACTGAATCATTAACGCTAGCTGCGATTGGTCACTGCTTTTGCTAAAAGACAAGAATATTTTGTATTCTCTGTCGTAAAATCTAAATCAGCATTATAAGATTCAACGATTGATATCTATCACTTAGACGAGCATAAATAATTGTTGAAAGTAAATATTTTATTTATATTGAAATTTCTTATTTTCGTCTGATACATTCGACTGCGACCTATCAGATCAACAATACAATATCAGAAGTTTTCAAGCAAAGTATGATTGTATTATACCGTTGAGATATAAGAATTACTAAGAACAAAAGTGAGAAACAACTGGTTCGTAAAATATTAACGATAACCTTCTCCCTTATTCTTCCTTTTTACCGCGTCTTATTAAAAAATCGATCTATCATTGGATCGACGCTTGGGAACCATCGAGCCGTGGTAATGACAGTTCGATCGTGTCCTCGTTTCCGGTCATCTCGCAGTTGCGTGCAAAGAGCAACCACTTGTGATCGAATTCTCTACAAGACGGAACGAAGCGAGATCGATCGGTAATTCATGAATACCCGACTCTTTTGTGAAAGGTGTTCGTCGAATGAATGCAGCTTGGCCTCTGTTCCTGAACGACGAGCCAGAACTCTCTTCGCTGTGGATATGGCGATAGAGAGAGAAAAGGGAAACACGAAGACTTGGAGGAGACGTTTGTCACCTCTTGGCAAAAGCGTCGAAGATTACAGCAGTTAATTTTCGCGATACTAAAGAATTTTAATCGACCTACACTTTCATAATCTTTGCACGGCTTTGTCGACGTTCTTTTGTGCTGTTACGGGTCACTCGAGGAACGTAATGTTTATTAATGAAAGGGCATGTGTACCGGAGTTAATTGAAAAAGCACAAGAATCGCGATGGCGGATCAGTCAACTTCGAAGGTTAATTTAGCACGTTACACGGCGCGAAAGCAGTTTTATTGAAAATAATTCTTTTGATCGAACCAAGGCTGCGAAAAAATAAATGGCCTTATATGGAAGACTGGAATTAGTAATCTGTGAAAATTTTCAAGATAAACGAAGCAGGTTATTAATGTCGTTAAACTGTCGCAGATTGAAAAGATATTTCAGGGTTGTTTAATATGTATCTGTTTAGTAGATAATGGTTTCCCTTTTAGACTCAAAGTTTTTACGTTTTTATTTTAAGGCGCTCTTTTAACAGTGTGGTAATTAAGGTTCCTAAGAAAGTTTACTAGGTTTGCTGTTCTTGCAGGAACTGTAGATGGGATTTTTTTTAAACAACGTCGGCAAATTTATTCGCGTCTACTTGAACCGAAATGAAATTTTTATTAAAATAGAATTGTGCAAATCCTTTCAAAAATAGACCTAAATTCATCTAGTTAACCTTCTCTTCAATTCGTGCTCAACTGCGTGCCAGCCTACTTTCTAAACTCATCTAACGAACAAACGGACCACTCATCGACCGCATTTCGACTACATTCTCGACAAAGAATCGTTCCTGTGTGCACAATATTCATTCGTCGCATCGTTGCGAAAAATTGCATGGGTTGATGCGCGCAGAGTGTCTGTCTCGTTGTTCGAGTCTTCGCCGTGGTTGTGACCCGAGAGAAGGTAAAAAAAAGCGTGAGAGAGAGAGAAGAAGAAGAGCCATTTCGAGGGCAGAAAGTCCATGAAATTTCAGTCCCGACTACGAGATGAGTATGCTGCGTTTTTGATAGGCACCCCTGTGTCTTTGTTTGTCGCGAATGTTTCCCCCGAGAGGTAAGTGTATTGTGACCAACTAATTAGTTCGGACAACACCATCGGACTAAGCTTAGTGTCGCTTTTGAATCGCGCAATCCCATCGGTGCCAACGAATAACGAGGCGACAGAGGAAAAAAAGATAATTACGTGCGATATAGATCTGTTATTTCATTCTCATCGTCTGTGCTTTATAATATAGAACGCCAAGAAAAAAAGAAAGAAAGAAAGAAGAAATACACAAACGAAGTAAAATATGCTGGTTTTCTAATAACGTAATGAACAGATATTCTAATAATCCAAGAAAATCTATCGTTAAAATTCTTTTTTTTTTCTTAAATAATGCATCAAAGTGCAAAGTTCGAGCGCTTCAGTGCTTGTTCGAAGCCGAATAGTATCGCGCCGTTTCCTTAAAACCACTTTGCAGTTTCCGTGCGTCAAACTGTATCGATGTATCGGTAGACCAAGACCGTGAGAAGCCAAGAAAAGTGCATTAATTAGCCACATAGCGGCTAGAGACGAAGTGGCAATCGCCTCGCTTCTCTGTCCTCTTTCTTTCGCTTTCATCCTCTTCCTTCGCGTTCGACCTCACCCGTTCATTTTTTCTCAGTCTCCCTTGGGTCGGTCTCTGGAATTTTTCACCCCCTTTTTTTCACTTTCTCAGCAAACCGCAAGCCACTTCTTGCCCTTTTTCTTCAGGCCAGGCTAATGATCCGCGTTTTAACGCACGAACCAGCATATCTGATCGGAAAACCCACGCGTTTAAGGTAACCCAAGAGAGGGGAATCGATGCCGAGACGAGGTTCAGGTATGAACTAATCGAAGATAATGGGATTATTGTCCTTCGGATTCGGTTTCGCCTGCTTTGATTTTCTGGTCCATTGACTCTCTGTTATGTGCAATTAATGCGAAGGATTAATGGTATTTGACTCCTGAGCTTTTCCCCGAACAAATGATTGCGTAAATACATTGTATACACTATTGACTAAAAATTGTACTCTTCGTGTTTATATATAAATTTTGTTTTATTATTATCGTAAATTTCTTACTTTTCGTCGAATGGTGAATAATAGTAAAACGTTCAGTTGCGTTTGTTTGATTTTATTGGTGTTTAAAATACAAGAAGAATTTATCGATGCGAAATAAATCTAATTTCTTTTGATAAATTAACGTTACAGATACTCGAGAGTATCTAAAATAGCAGAATTATATGCCGATTTGTT
Source organism: Bombus pascuorum (assembly GCF_905332965.1). Classification (NCBI taxonomy): domain Eukaryota; kingdom Metazoa; phylum Arthropoda; class Insecta; order Hymenoptera; family Apidae; genus Bombus; species Bombus pascuorum. The sequence goes on along the minus strand of NC_083488.1, from coordinate 33,313,221 downwards.
TTTGATTCTTGAATTATTCCGAAATTTCGCTCTGAATTTTTCAGACGAGCCAACATCTAACATTCACAAACGCAAAAGTACCTGAAATAAAATATTAGAAAATATTAGAAATTTATAAAATAAGCATTTCCTAAAACTCCCACCTGTACACGCCCCAATCCATTGGCTGCTTAATCTTTGGTTACAGCTCTTATTTGGTGGTATTTGTCCGCGAAAATGCAATCAATGCGGTAAACACGGGCGAAACGTGGTTGACTGTGAAAAAGGACGAGGTGTGGAACAGAAGAGATGGAAAAGTAAAGAGAAACAGAGAGAAAGTAAAAGAGGAGGAGAAAGAGAGTAAAAATGATGCAGGCGTGAGAATAGCAGCGCGCAGCATCGACGAACGACTGCAAGTCAGATGAAAATTGCACTTGGACTGTACACTCCCGCTCGTCCACCTCGCTCGCTCGTAGATCTCATTTCCTAGGCCGAGTTTGCCGACTGTCCCATGTCCCATTCGTGCTTTTTCTGTCTCTATGTCCCGTGTTCTGTTTCTCCATCGACGCCTAACTTTCTCCGGTCAGAGCCGGTATTAGCTTTGAAAAATTGAACCTTCGACTAACTGTCAATTTCCTACGCTTGTTTCGTTCAGAGAATCAACGCGACGAGCGTTCTTCGAGCCTCAGATGCGAACACGGTCCTTCAATTGTTCGCGAACACAGATCTTACTCCCTCGTTTCACTAACCAGGGGAATTATTTTTTGTCGCTAACAGATTTCTGTATTACGTTTTCGAGAGAACAATGGAGAGAACAATGGAGAGTGTTTCGGCCTTTCGTTCGTTTTCGATTTATCCCTTTGTTCCTATTTCGATTTTGAACATTTTACGGGTACGTGCTGATCCTTTATCAAGTTCCTCTTTCGTTGCAATGTAACGGGAATCGCGTGTTGGTTAGAACTGTTGAAAAAATTTCGACTATTTATACGCTTTTACACTTAAAATATCTTCTATTTATTATATGATTATTGGTGCGATTATAATTATTCAATGATATTTAATATGCCACAAATTAGAAAGCACGATCTTCCTTATCTAACTTGTAACAAGACTCTAAGCAAAAGTTAACTATAATTTCATTCATACGTTAAACCATAAACATCAAACCATGGAATGATTTTCTTCGATCACATTCTTAGTAATGACTTTATCAACTTCCATTTATACGAATTGTTCTTTTTAATGCCTGTTCTTTTTAATATCCTGTCTTTGTCCTGTATAAGATACAAAAGAAGATGGACTTGTTAATAAGCTTTTATTTGGGAAAAAGTAGTTCACGCGAATTTTAACTTAATTTCAGCTAGAGACTACCAAGTAGACGGATGATAAATTCAAACAGCGACTCTGGTTGTTCCAACTTTAATTAGAGCAACACCTCGGAATCACAACAAATCTCAGGTTCGCCTCTCTCGTTGACGTTCTCCTGGATCCTGACTCGACCAGGACGAATTAGTTTTCGATCAGGCGGCCGAAATTTCCCCAAGGAGACATTCCGCGAAGTTTCTCGTCCGACGGGAACGCCACATCGGCTAAGTAATTTAAAATAGCCCGAGATTGATCCGGCGAATCCGATGGTCCAGTAATAATTGAGAGCGGAAGAACGTTCGCGCGCTGAGTTCTTGCGTGTGTAGAAGTTTCCAAAGCGTAGCTCGGTTGGCTGTTATTGCATTCGCGGAAAGAATAGCTCCAGGTGCCTGGAGAATTGTCAGGGAGGAATAAGAAACGCCCCGGACGGAGAGAAATACGTAGTCAATCGATGGAATGCCACTAGGACCGGAGAACGAAGCGACTTGAGTTTGCTTTTCATTCGCCGTCAAGCGCTGCCCGTTTCCCTGGAACGTCTCCTGTTCTTCTTCCTTGTCGTTCTTTATTTCCTTTCTTTAGCTTCCGAATAAGAAACGTTTCTTCTTGCGTAAAACGTGTTCCTGTACGTACGTTTTCTTCTGTTTTCGTTCTAGTTTCCCTCGTGGTAACGGTTGACAGTATTTTTCGAACGTCTCTGCAGCGAGACATATTCTCGAGCTGGTTTTAATTTGACGCACCAAACTGCTTGACTGGTGACGCGGAAGAAGTTTTATATCGTTTAATCGCAAAATATTTAAAAGAAATATACATATAGGTATATAGTATACTTTATCGCTTTAACTATAATTTCATTCGTTGCTTCATTACTATACGTGCAAGTACCAATAAGCGTTTCTCTATATGTTGTTGAAGTAACTACTTCAAGAAAAATTCTACATCTTTATTTATGTACATCCGTGACCCAGAGACTGCTATTACGTAAAAATATTTTAAATAAAGAGCGGTGCATATTATTGTACCCTTGAATATACATTATGTTTTGGTTGCAAGGTCTAGGAACAAAGGAATTAATAAATAGATTTCTATTTATATTCCCTGTAGCCTCTAGCCAAAGCTATATGGTTAACTTTGTTGATAATGTCCTTTTGCAATAAATACATGAACGTGCTCCCTATCGTTTCATTGTCTAGTAACACTAAGAGAGTAACGATCTGAATAAGTATAAACTTATACCTTTAATTATTTCAATATACTTTCCCATTACAAATTCATCCACTCGTTCTTCAATCAGTGAACATCAACCTCAACATATGTGTATTTTTTGATAATGTTCTTTTGCAGTAAATATATGAACGTGCTCCCTATCGTTTCATTGTCCAGTAACACTAAGAGAGTAAGGATCTGAATAAGTATAAACTTATACATTATACTTATATTATTTCAATATATTTTTCTATTACAAATTCATCCACTCGTCCTTCAACCAGTCAACCTCAACCTCAACCTCAACATATGTGTATTTTTTGGTAATGTCCTTTTTCTATAAATATATGAACGTGCTCCCTATCGTTCCATTGTCTAGTAACACTAAGAGAGTAAGGATCTGAATAAGTATAAACTTATACCTTTAATTATTTCAATGTACTTTCCCATTACAAATTCATCCACTCGTTCTTCAATCAGTGAACCTCAACCTCAACATATGTGTATTTTTTAATAATGTTCTTTTGCAATAAATATATGAACGTCCTCCCTATCATTCCATTGTCTAGTAACACTAAGAGAGTAAGGATCTGAATCAGCATAAACTTATACATTATACTTATACTTATACCTTTAATTATTTCAATATACTTTCCTATTACAAATTCATCCACTCGTTCTTCAGTCAGTCAACCTCAACGTCAACATATGTGTATGTATATACAGTGTAAGTAGTGTTAACAAAGAAGCAAGGAGTAGAGTATGTTGATAAAGTATTAAGAATTTATAAATTAATGAAACAACGAGAAGAATTTATTGAAACTGATCGCCTACTATTGAATTATGACATTTATTAATATTGAAATCATCTTTTAGAAAATTTAATATCAATCGTGTATTTATTTAGTGAAATTAAGAAATTAGTATAAAGTAGAGTCGAGTGATTTGACTTGTGAGAGGCCCGTATAGCGTTAATTGTCACCGTAAAGAAGTTTTAATATGAAATATAAAATACGACTGCTTCAATAGAATTCAAAATATCTACTTCTCGAAGATATTGCATACGGTGGTGGTGTACATTTCCATGAAACGTATTGCGATAATATTCACGCTTTGATATAACGTTAATTCGTACGTAGATTTGATTTTTGAATTTTTGAAAGGAAATTTCGACGGCTGTTCATTAATTTCGTATTTCCGTAATTCAGTCTGCAAATGGGCGCGAACAATATGCGTCACCTTTATGCTAATATTCACGCCATGCGAAAACTTCCTTGATGGCAGTTCCACGTAGTTCGGTTCTTGCAGGATATCCCGCCGTAATTTTCGATAGACCGAGTTTATAGTTGCAACGGATCGTAAAGTTAAGGCAACGACAAAGCTGGATAGGAGGACAGAAAGCGGCACAGATAAAGCAACGACGAAGAGGAAAGGTATGTTGGCCATATAGCAAATCCGACTTCCCATTATGACACTATAATGGTGTTCCATACGAGGTTATTGCACGTCAGAAATCATATTGAAATAGGAGAGCTACACCGACAATTTTTAACATTCGCCTCACGTACACCCGCGTTTTATCGTAATCGGTTATTCTTTGTCCTTCTCTATATTATTACACGCAATGATAACGAACAAGTGCAAGGAGAGAAACAAGCTTTTACCAAAAAACTCAATCGATAAAATAATATGTTTTCAATTATTCTATACCCCTATACTTACAAAAAATCATTCATACGATCGTAAATATAAAATTTCTTTTTCAACCAATTCTAACATTAAGTATTTACGAAGCCCAAGTTGTCTTTTAAAATTATATGGTAGATACTCGGATAAGTTTAAAAAATTGATGAAATTTATCATCGATTCAAGGGGGTCGAAGCGGGGAAAGAGAAAAGAGAAATTGATTATTATCGGTCAGTAATAGAGAATGAGTCTCCCCTTGGTACGAGTAAATAGATCATTGTTGTTTCCGAACAATGATGAGAGTATGCCCGTTCGTGCTAGAAAAGACTGATGAACGTGCTATAGGCAGGCATTGTTCGTCCGGCGGAAACGCCGTTGAATAAATTGGCCACACTGTTTCCACGACACCATACTATCATCCTATATTGTCTCTATACATTTATTGTGTGAACATTGATGCTTAATGCAAGCATCGCACGATTCTATTTACGAGAAACGACGAAATCGATACGTTCGACTGGCAATTATTCTTTGGTTTTCGTTGAGGGAACAAGGTGGCTGAGCAAACGATCGGTACTCGATGCGTGACCGAAGGTTCGAAGGCACATCCACGCCAGCCATGATTAAACTCGTTTGTATATTCATGTATCGCTAACGTAATACGTGCTTCAATATATTTCACGTTTAACGTTTTAACGTTTCCAGTCCTTGTTCATCCGCGTAAATGAACCGCTGAATATTATGAATTCAGATCGTGTCATCTCTTGGAATATTTATTGATATTAATCGTTATGAATATTTATGGAGATTTTAAAGCTACGGAGATCTGGTTTGCGCTGCCTGAAAAAAAATCGACTTACTTGGTATAGCGAAGCTATTTCATTGTCGTGACACGACTTTTGCTAAAGATTTTTGCAGCGTCTGAGATATCCGGTGTCGATACAAATTGATACTTTTATAGTTTAGCAATATAAATATATTATATTTTATTTATCTCCCTTCATTCGTATATCGTATAATTATATATTTCATTGCATATATTAGTTTTTGTATCTTCTCTGGCGTCACGTTAGGACAAAATTTATGCAATGGAGATAAAAATTATAAAAATTATGCGTTTGTAAGAGAGTTAATATCTTCAAGCATGTTCTTTTTTGAGCGTAAATTAAGCGTAATTTAAGGCAGAATTCTAGACCTTAGTACAATGAATAATGTTAATGTACAACAATGTCGTTCGAGACTTGTTTTCCAAGGTACACGGTATAAACAATTTAGGAGTAATAATAAATTTTAATTATTAAACGAATTGTACGCGATCTAAAATCACGAACAAAATAATAAATTCGCTAATAAACGCTTGGACGAAAAGATGCCTAAAAGATCTTTTAAGGAAATTAAATTTTCACTCCCTTCGACGCTATCTTCTCGCGGATGGTCGAGGGGTTAAGTCGTTCGTGCATCAGATAGTCGATATAAACAATAAAACCGGATGCATTAGTATCTCGCGGGCGAAGTAGCTTTTCCACCAGCACCTGAGCTCGTACGAGTCGTGACAGTAACAGGAATTTTTATTGCGGCTCAGCGTATTCGATGGATTCTCCTCGCGCTTGATTTACTATCCGACCAGCTCTATATGTATTTATGCTTTTAAACACAGTGCCGCGTAGAAACGTTTTACGCCACGTCTCGAATAATAGTAAAAGCAACGTCATAAAATCGCAATCGTATAATGCGTTATCGCGATCGTAAGATCGCGTAATGCTCGCGTAAATTTTTCTCTCTAACGTATATCTATTACGTTCATCGTTGATATGCAAGCAATAACACGATGTAAACATCATTGGGAGCCGTTTTCTATGTTGTCTATTCTTCTCTTCTTCCTTTCTCCCGTGGCATCGTCCGTTGAGACAACTCGTAAACCGAGTGACAATTTACGCGCGAGCTTCCAGTTCTCTTACACGCGTTTACGATTATTGCCGATGATCGGGAATTTAACTCGACTCGATCTGCGTTTATCGAGCTTGCTCACGGTTTAAGAACGACGATTTTTTAGCTGAACGAAAGCTGCTGAAGAGTTTTCGTGAAATCTCTGGAGCACGCTTCCTGAATCTTTAATTAGCGTACCTAGTCATAGGATAGAAAAATGTCGAATGTACGAGCAGAGTAGGAATAGAATAACGATAAGAATAGAGTAGAAATAGATCAAAAATATTAAGTATATCGAATTTTTACTTCTGCCTGTGCTTCTTTCATAATTTTGCGTTTTCATTTTCTTCTATGTTTAGGAATAAATAAATAATAGTTAAAAGTAGTTCCAAATTTCTGTGAATATATTGTGATTTGTATACATGAAAAATTAATCTCAGTCGTCCCCATATTAATTTCCAGTGTTTTAGCGAACACAACGATCCAGTGTTTATATATATATATACTTTCTAGATGAATTCTTAAAATCGAAGAATTTAATTTTTAATCCGATACGTTAACCAAATTAGCATCTGCCTAGATGATGGAACGAACGATTCAAGACTCGTCACTCTTCGCGACGATCTGCAATGTCTACGAAAATTCGAAGTTAAAAACGTTCAAGGTGTCAAATGAATATTAAAGAAACAGGGTATCGCTTATTCAAGACGCGTGTAAAAGATGGTGTGTGAAAGGGGTACGATATAGGGAGGACGTCTAACACGACGAATACACTCTCTGCTACGCTTTATCTCCTTCTTATAAATGAAACAGGTTATTTATTATCCAATAAAGAGACACTCCTGGTACGCGACACCCTTGCGGGTACTTTGCCGGGGTTGTATCCTCTGACGTGTAAATATCGAGGTTTCCCTGTAACCCTCTCCGGAGACCGGCCAGACACATTTTATCTTTCGCACCCTTCTTCGATAGCGCATATTCTTCATGCTGTTTCAAAACATTTCCAAGCGTATGTTCCATTAACCGTGATTTCAAACATTAAATTGCGACACTTTCAAATAGAAGAGAGGAAAATAGTTGAATGCACAAACTGCTTGTAGCTTGATCTAAAGTAAGCGTACGCTTGATCGATTTTAGATAAATCGATAAGATCGATATTAGATATTGAAGTGGTAATCGCTTCTAAGAAAACTTTTCATCTGGTCTTTTTAAGTTTCTCAAGCACTAAAGCCATCGACAGCGTATAGGCAAAAGACTGCGTCGAAGGCAAACCATAAACAGTAGATAGGCGACGTTGGCTTTGTCACGTAAAATAAAAATGAGAAAGTGAAGACGAAAAATAAAAGATAAAAATAAAGAAATAAAAAGTTTGGTTTACACTAACTACAATTCGCTTCTGAACTCCAGCCGCGACTTTTCAAGACCGAAGGTCTTACAACTACTTGACCTTCGGCGGAATCCGATTCTTTTTCTCTGTCATCCCTCGATATCCCCACTATCCACGCGTTTGTTAGGCGTTCTCGAAAATTCGGCGAAAGGACCGTTGGGATATCGAGGGTTCATTAGGCACCTCGTTTCGGCGACATACATCGTCACCGAGTGCCGCAACATCTTTATTTCCGTCATCAACCCATCGGTTCCGAAGCGGACCCGATGCGGACTGAGATGTGGTTGATGTTACAGCTTCAGGGTTTTCGGTCATAGGGTAATGCTGCTAGTGTCACACGCTCAAGAAGGCCACCCGCTCAGTTATCAGGTAGACTAAACATCCTGCATACCGACGAAAAAGCCGCCTCTGATACACACCCGACGATAACCCCTCCAAAGGGACTAAAACCTCGATATAGAAACCCTCCTAAACTAGCGCTCGACATATTATTCCATTGTGACACTTTGAACCGCTCTGTTGGATTTACATAATAAATTCCATTATCATATACGAGGTTCAATTTCTTCACTCTATTCGTGAAAGAATTATTTCGTTCGAACTGCGACGCGAGGAGATTACCGGCGATCTGTTAGTTTCGCGATTTCTGGTGTCTCCGACATGACACTAGCGTGCGGATCTGGATCAGCTCAATTACATTTCCACTTGTATTTGCACTTCAGTATTTAAAATATATATTTTCTACCTTAGAATTTGTCCACGTGTTCCTTTGTATTCACATATATCTAATAACCTGAACATTAGATAAATTAAAAACATGAAGTAAAAATTTTCTGCCGTTATGAATTTTTTTTTTTTTTTTTAGTTTTTGATTTTTTTACAATTTGTCCTGAAGGACATTTGGTAAAGTGTTATATCTTATTGGTGAGAAAAAAAATAAAATAAAAATAAATATAGCATGTGGGTGGCTACCCCCAGCGGGATGCCATCTTCGTGTTTGCTAGGTTATATTTTTTATGCCGATATGAATTTGAAAGGAATTATACTAAAAGAAGTAGTTGCACAGTATTATATATATTACACTGTACAAATTAATTGGGTGAAAATATATTAAATTTCCTGTCATTTATTAGTATTTTCTATTTGACACTATCAAAAGATAACGTAGAATCTGATAAGAAAACATTTCATTGGAAAACAAGAATATACGTAAGTACTTTTCGTAGTCTCTGATTTATATGTAGGTATAGACACTATTTCCAATTTATTTCATCAATGAACATCCGTAGCCAGAGTTATATGTTTCTAAGTATTACTTTGCCAATAACTGATCACCAAAGCTACACGATCCAGATCGGAACGTCACGCGTTAAATCCTATTTATCTCAGCATCCTTGATTCTCCAACGATTACTATAGTTTTATCTGTTCTTGAACTTTCGCTGTTTCACGGCATTCGACGACCATACTACGTGAACTTGGGGCGCATGCTTGTCTTTGCCGAACAAAAAGTTCGATTGCATGAGCGAAAGAAAGCACGAGACTTGGACCAACGGATGTAATTTCTTAAATTGCCCGCGGATGATCGTATCTTACGGAAAGATTTCGTGTCGCGGTGGCCAGTACGGCCATTATCGGCGCGAGTTGAAGGAAAAACAGAAAGGGACGAGTTAACCGTGTACTCGGGACGCTTGACAAAGCGGCTTTAATTAAAACTTTCCAACGAATCGGATAGCCTGGAGATATTTTCGAGCGAGTGTAAGCAGTTTCGAAGTTGGCGGGTTAGGAAAGGAAGGGTTGAAAGGAAGATGTTACCGATGCTTGTGCCTCAAACGCGGCCTACAAAGGTTTCAGCGTTCGAGATGCCACGTGAAAAATAGCATTCGTCGTTTGCTTTTATAAGAAATTAATTTAATCGTCGTTTAAAGAGATTCGTTTGTGCGGCGAGTTTGGTCAAATGTTCAAATTTATGGAAAGATTGTTTAGAAAGAAGTGTCTTGTTGACTTTGAATTTACCGTGCTCTTTCGAGTAGGAAAAGACAAATATTCCTTTAACGAGGTGTTTCGTTCGTTTAATACTTTTGAAGATGGTATCAGAAGCGTGACGTGTTGGGAAGTAGTTTCACTGCTGGTACTGTCTCTTCGTTTCGTTTAGTATTCCGAATGCGTGAGCTTTTATTGTTATTACTCTTAAGTGTCGCGGATATTGTCTGGTATGGATGTTGTAGCACACGGTATAACGAAAGAATATAATAGTATATTGACAAATATTGCAGTCCGTTATAACGAAAATAATGTAACAATAGTTCTTAATGAATAAAAATACGATAATAATTGTTGGTATTAATTCACTGTCTTTGTTATACATACATACATAATATATGTAGATGGGTTGGAATTGATCAATGTTCCTGTACTTTTGTTGGAATACAACGATATTACACGCATAGGCACAAATACTCTTGCACAGACACCCATACAGGCATTTGAACAGGACACTTACACAAGTCATAGTCGTTACTGCATAGAGAATGGGGTTCAAAATATTTAAGGGATCATGGGTCACTACCTAAGTCTAGTCTGAGAGTAACTGGCCAACAATAACAATTCTTGCATACTTTGTTAATTATATCACTCGCTTATATACATCAGGTTCTGTAGTACTGTTTAATAAATATCACTGAATATTATTTCAACATAAACATTGTGTCTTCCACAGATTATTAATCTTAACTTCAAGATTAAATTCTAACATCAATGGCAGAAAAATTTTAAATAAATTCATAGAATTTCAGATGATGCGTTATGTTGATTTACTGTTTATTACTAGTTATGACAGTATTTAAATATATGTATAATAATACTTTTAAGGAGATACTCGAAAAATATATGTATATGAATAATACATAGAATATTTTTGTTGAGGTTATTAGATGTGTGAACAGAGGAACGCGTGGATAAATTGCAAAGTTGCAAATATATTTTAATACAGAAGTGTAAATACAAATAGGAATATAATTTGAGCTGGTCCAGATCCGCACGCTTGCGGTGTTACCCTACGACTGAAAACTGTTGGAATACAACGATATTACACGCATAGGCACAAATGCCCTTACACAGACACCCACACAGGCATTTAAACAGGACACTTGCACAGGTCATACTCGTTACTGTATAAAGAATGGGGTTCAAAATATTTAAGGGATCATGGGTCACTACCTAAGTCTAGTCTGAGAGTAACTGGCCAACAATCAACAATTCTTGCATACTTTGTTAATTATATCACTTGTTTATATACATCAGGTTCTGTAATACTGTTTAATAAACATCACTGAATATTATTTCAACATAAACATTGTGTCTTCCACAGATTATTAATCTTAACTTTAAGATTAAATTCTAACAACTTTATGCAAGTTTGTTCGACCACGAACGTGAAATTAATTCACAAATTAATTTTACAACTTATTCGATATTATGATTGAATTCTTTACGAAAAATCCGACTCATTTATGTATGTAAGTTTCTCTATAAATTTCTGAACAGTTGATTAGCTTGTTGTAGGAACAACTTATTTTGTTTATAAAATAATTACTTATAACTTTTACCCTCTTCTATATTCACCAAACTCTTCTCTCTATTATAATATTAAATTTTCTTGTTACCAAGTATCGAACACGAAGAAAGAACTAAGTACGTGTTTTTGAAGTTGTAATCTATCGAACTACGTGTACCGTAAACAACGCTGTGTAAACATTCGCGTCCAACTAATAGCGGATTAATAAAGAGCGTCTTAAGAAACTTCGCGTTCTTAAACATCACAAAACAAAGCTCAACAAGAAAAGCACGAATTCACCGTGCAAGTCTTTTGAGCTTTTGCAGTTCGCGATGGCACATGAGCATCAAACTTGAACTTTCCAGCGAGTTTCGAACAACGATCGATTGATTTTCTCTTAACTTGATCCGAAGTTATTCTCCTGGACACGCTACGAAGATATTTCGAGAGAATGATGCATCGCCAAGAAGTTTAATGAACAGCTTAAATTATCCGAGAGAATCCCAAAGTTTGACGACTTATCGGTTCTGCTTTTTCCTTTACGGTCTTTGTATCCACGGAAGTCGAATGCTGTCCGATGGTATCCACCGATTGAACAATAAAATCGAACTGCGAGAAAAATTAGACTGTCTTTGATCATCTCGATAATTATTACTGTCATACTTAATATTTTATAATGAAACCAGGAGACGCGTTGCAACTCGTTGAAGATCAACAAAATTTGTAAACCAAGAGCCATGAATTTTTTTTTGTATTTATTTATGCCAAGATTTGTTTTTACACATTGAATGTAATTCACTTAAACTATGAATTAGCATAAGGTGTGTTAGGTAAAGGTACCGATACGCGACGGTACGACGTAGCCATGCTATATTATGTGTCGGAGTTTATTACAGTTATTTTGTGTTTTTCGTTCTTGTGTTGGATTTAAGCCGCTGGGGAGCGGAGCTTTTGTGTGTTCTTGTTTATGTTGATATTTTTGTCCTGAAACTTGGCCGCAAAACAGGACGCTTCGGTAGTCTACTTTTTGTGTGCTGTGGGATTTTGGGAAGGGGCGGGATGAGGGTAAGGGGGAGGGGGAAGAGACTTAGACATAAATTAGTAAAGTGGAATTGATCGATTTAACTTTTGTGGGTGTTGCGCGGAAAAAACCACATAAACCACTTCTAACGTACATAAATCAATACTCCTCGGCAAAATGTGGAAATAGATCAATGCTTTCATCCTTTCACGAATATCTCTTGCAGAGAGACATATACTCTCATTAATGAGTCGTTCGATTTGTTAAAGGAAACATTTCAATTCGAAAAATAATTCACCTTTTTTCCTCCTACAGATATATCAGATTTATGGAAGAGAGATCTTCAATCTTTTTTCTGCTCGAAATGCAATTAATTTCTATGTATAAACATTGATTCTACAGAGGTTGTAAATACGAAGTTATTACGTAAAAATGTCTGTGAAAAGAAAACTTTCAGCGAGAAAAGTATGCCTTCAATAACGATGTTTGACCATTTACCATAGAGAAAGTGAAAAAGGGTGGAAAGGAAAATGTGAAAGGAGTATTCTGACCAAAGTTTTCACTTCAAACGTAGTTAGTCGTCTCTAATTGAACTTATTAAGAAAGTCTTTCAAACGATCCTCCGATTTTCTGCGTCTGACCGGCTCTTAAGAACCTGCTCGGCGTTTTATTCGTTTCTATTTAAAGCTCATTGCAAAAGTGCTTGCGTTTATTTAAAATCGAGAATCCTTTTCCCATTGAAACGGCCCCATCCTCGCTTTTCTATCGCAGCTCGATTTTCGAATTAATTCTCTTGTTGAAATCCACGCCAATAACTCGAAAGCGGAGTAATTTCGATCGTTTGAGATCGAAGAAAGTAGAAGATCTCTAAGTTTTCATAAACTGGAACGCCAGTATTTCAAAGGGCGTAAAAGCAGAGTCTCTAGAGAGTGGTCAAGAAACGGTACGATAAGAAGTAATAAAAATACTCGCTTTTTCCGTAAGATAAGCTTTAATACTTTCAACTCTGTGAATGTGTATGTGGAAAGAAACCTTTCTGTCTTCTTCTGCTTCTTTGAAGTAACGTCTCATGGAAGGATACAACATATGTTTTTATAAATAATTTTTTAACATAAAAATATATAGATACGTAAATAACACGTTAATCGTATGTACGATAATCACTGTATATTACTTTTTTAAATAATTTTCGATTTCATTTATTTATTTATTTTTCCTATAATACCTGTATAAACAAACGCTGAGTCGTCGTTTAATTATGAAGTTTATTTCTCTTCAAATTATTTTCTATCTTGTAATATTATAACGAAATGTTTCCAATATTTCAGGAAAATAATTTTATACTTTCCAATTTTTGTCTTAAAATATCGAGTCTTCCTAATTATGTGCAAAGGAATTCCAACATTTTAATCCCAGCGAACTATACAATTATTAAATAGTGAGATACGCGAATAAAGATATAAACGATACTGTTTAGAAAGAAAGCAGTTCAAATCAGAGTTAGGCGACTTGAAGTAGAATAAGCGTCTATTACGTCAGACCTACTCTACAGTAACAAGCGTATAGACATAGAAGTGTATAAATTCAATTAATTATATTATGAGAACATTTATTTCAATCGTTTTTTAATTTGCTCTACATTTTTATACATTTTTAGAGCACCGCAAATGAAGAAGGACGTTCAAAATTTTATTTTGAGTATAATCATAAATTCAATTAAATTGAATTCAATATAACAATGTTCTTTATTTATTTGCTAGCTGCTATAATTGGCCGGTTTATGAGCAAAGTGTACATTTATGCGCAAACTAAATAGTGGGAAATAAATTAACTTAGACTGGGTAAACTAAGGACGTTAAAGTTATCTTGTAAATTCGTATCCACTATAACGGATAAAGTTAGATCAAGCAAACTGAAACTCCAAATACTATCGGAATCAGCGTTACTCGATTTATTTAGCCTTGACTAGTTTCTAGACGCTGGCTGCCCCACTAAAAGCAATAAAGAATATCAAGGCTGAAAAGTAATTAGCTTCTTAAAATATCGATATTAAATAAAACGTTCATAGGATTTCAATAATACATGAGAGTTATTAATTCTCAGGTACATTTTTGTGGCAAAATTCTACTTTAAAGTATTCAAAAAATGTTTCATGCTATTACACATCGAAAAATTGTTTAAGATATTTCAATAATCCGGCGTAAAATTCAGATAAAAATGCAAAACATATTTTCTATTCGCATTTCTAATGTTTCGTAAGTCTGATCAAACACTGTATCTGATATTTTGATGTTTAGCAGCCGTCACTCGCAGAATTTCGAATCATCGATGCATTAAGATTAGCATGTAAAATTCCGCACGAGTGCTCGCAACTCTCGACACGAACACCCTTCCATCATCTCGGTTCGTAGATTCCAGACATTCGTTTTCTCAGCATTTTCCAGGATTGCGTTCGATCCTCGAAAAGAACAACGGGTTTCTAAGCAATCCTCTTTTCGAAGCATCGCGAAAGGTGACGAGTGTCTGCTTTTTAAAACGTCGGAAAAATGCCACTGGGATACGATAAACGTGAAGTTTGTTTGTTGCTGTACAACCTGTACTATTTTAGCTTCTGTTCTGTATTCTTTTGAAGATGTTATCTTCGTCTATTTTATGGAAACGATTTGAATCTTCATGACAAGATAAATTATTTTGTAGTTCTTTGTACATTCTTCGTTACGAAATAAATTACGAACGAAATCACAGACACGTTACATCATTTTCTTCGATTTTCAGGATACAATTTTTCAGAGAATAATAAACGAAGAAACAGAATGTAATAATAGAATAAAGGAACTTTATTTCTGCAGCTGTTTAATTCATTCGATTCTTTGCTCCTCGTGGTGTATTATATTATTCAATATTATTGTCCACTGACGGGACTTAAACAGTATCAAATATTTTATAAAAACAATTCAACGATACAGCCACGTGAAACGCGAGGACTTAAAGCGAACGATGGAGTAAAAGCCGATCGGAATCCTAATAAATTCCAGTCCCCTTTCACAGTTTTATTTTCGCAAAGCAATAAATCTTTAAAGCGTCAGAACGAAACAAAAAAGAATTGCAATACAACGGGTGCAAGTTAAAAAACAAAACTAGACGAAGAAAGGGGGAAAAAATCTGTTTACCGTCGAAATATTTTTGTTCGGGAATCGATATCGTTCCCGGCGACTTAAATATAGATGGAGCTAGAGTCAAATGGAGCAAAAGAGGAAAAAGAAATAAACAAAAAAGAAAGTGAATTGCAGAACAAAGGATGCAAAGGGTTAAAAAACAAAAGAAAGACGGGAAAAGAGAAATATGTGCATCGAAGTATTTCGTTCTGGAATCAATATCATTTCTAGCGACTTAAATATAAACGAAACACTTTTCCAAGGGTGAAACAAACGCAGGCAACAAAAAACGAACAAATGCAAGACAGAAGAGAACGAATAGGAGAAAAGAAGAAATGTGGAGAAATAGGAAATACACATCGAGATTCATCCCGAACGCATCGAATAAAACGGATTCGTCGCGGGAACGTGAACATACATCACAGACTCGATAGAATACCGGTCGGATTATACCTCCCTTTTTTGACGCTGGCCGATCCACTCACGTTGGATTTCTTTTTCTGTCTCCTTTATCCGCTTTCTTCATTTCACTGCGTGTAACTTGAACGCGCCCGCGACGATCCTATCTCCGTAGTTTTCTCCCGACCTCCAACCCTTATTGAGCTCTCGCAGACAACCCTCTCACCGTTACACCGTTACGAACCAACTATCCTCGAGATGTCTCCAGTCTGTACGAATTGTGTTCTCCACTTTCCTGTCCCCATTCTATACCCGTCTCTTTTTCTAATATTCCAACGTGGTTACTATAGTCCGCATGTTGCCACCGCGATAGCATTCTTAATATCGAATATTACATCGAAAAGGGCGCGCCATTCGTACGTCTCGGTGGAGTCAATTTGCTGTTACAGATGTCATGCAAGAAGGGGCGCGTGTATTCGTTCAACGTGGGGTAGCTTGTCACAATTTTGGGGATAGAACAAGAAGTTTGGAAGTGATATTGCGTGTTTAGTATTATAATTTGATTTTAGTTGACGTTTGTTTGACGTACTGTATATAGATTAATCGGTTCCTGTACGACTCTTTGAAAGCTAGTAGTCGTTTAAGTGAACATCGACTATTCTATTTTGTAATAGCCTGTTGAAATGTACAGAATGTCGTGCTATTACGTAGGAAAGTGTTTCAACGCTTGTTGACTTTTGTAAATGGATACATTACGTGTGTCACACGAAACGTTCTGAAATTTTGCTGGCACTTTAACGAGACCCGACTTGACAACGATAAAGTTTTCTCGCGAGTGAGTAATTACACTTATTGGTTATTGGTTTCCAGTCTGAAGATTTCAAGTTATAGTTGTAGTTCAGACTGTACATTTCGTTCTAAATACAACCTGCGTTTCTCGAATTAAAATGACAAAGCATATCAGGCGTGCGATTTGATGTTACAAAGCAGAGGGTCGTGCAGAGCTACGAATCCTATAGAAACAAGCGAAATATACGGAGATAATCCTTAAAAATTCTTGCGTAACAAAGTGCACCATAGTATGGTAAGTTTATGATTAATTCCGACTTTCGAGATCGGAAATGATTTCTATCCAACGTGTTGTATTTAAACCATTTAATATCGGAAGTAAATTTTTTGTTGATAAACCAAAGTTATAGGAAAAAGGATTCCGAAATATCGAAAAATTTTTCTGAGAGTAAACAGCTATTGTATGGACAAAAAGCGGAATCACTACATGAAACTATATCTCTGTTATAACGAATGGGATATCAGATTTTGGTATCTTTCGTGTTTACCTTTAACAATCCAGTTAGGTCTTTGTTGAACACGATCGAATAAAAGTTCCTCTTTCTCCCCGCTCCACCCTTTTCCTTCTACCCTATATTTGCTTTCAAAAGTAATTTCATATAAAAATTGGGAAACTTTATAACCATACCGTGTCGGTAGTTTATAAAATATCCACAATAAATAAATAAAATACCACAATAAATCAGAGGACTTCGTGACATTAAACAGCACTGCTGTATCAACCCTTGATGATTTTGTGTGGAACAGGACTCGACATTCTGTTTCGTTCTTATCAGTTTTAATACATAAAATATAATAATAAAATATAAATATAATATATAATATATAATTATTATATTATATAATATTATATATATAATATATAAAATATAAATAAATATAAATATAATAATATAATAATAAAAATATAAATTCGGCAGAAACACGATACAAATGTTATCGATTATGAAAATATGAAAATTCGTTGAAATTCTGAACAGATTTTCAAAATAGTTTATCGAATACGAAACAGTTGGTGTAAAGTGTTTTCGCTAGATTCTAAATTTTTTAATGCTCTTCTTATTTATTCTCATTTTATCCATACTATCCTACTCTCCCCTCCCTAAAACAAACCGTCAAATTGCAATTGACGAAGGGAAGGTAGTTTACACGGTATTATAATTACAATGGCGTTAACGCAATCCGAAGTGTGTTCCGCGCATAGACAGAGAGGCTGGGATACACAGATTTTACTTTGCCTGTGTTAAAGCTTGTAGCGCTGTAGTTGACTGCGTGCCATGGAGAAGGGTTGCAGCCGAAAGGGTGCGAGTGACATTTTATTAAGTACGGAGTTTCATGCTTCGAAGCAATTTAGACGTATACCACGCAGCGAAAGTTTCATACCGGCCTCCAACGTGCGGCAAAATCATTTGAATCTTGAAAGGCGGTCGGTGATTTACAGAGGCCTCATTTTGGACCGGTTACTTCGTGCCTCTCCGTTCATGAGTTTCTTCGCTTTGTAATTACGTATCGTTGCTCCGAGATCGTTTTAACACAACACTTCATTACAATCTAATTGAGCTTCGGATGCGTGTTCGTTTAATTTATTACCACCATTTACCAATTTATTAATTTATTTTTATTTCCGTAAAAAGTTTTAGTCGCAGAATATAATTGATTAATCGTACATTAAATACAGGTTATAAAAATATTGTTACATCGGCTGATTCATTGATTCAAAGTTATATATTTATATATCACAAAAGATATAACTTAGCAAACACGAAGTTGGCACCCCGCTGGGGGTAGCCACCCACATGCTATATTTATTTTTATTTTATTTTTGTATTACCAATGAGATATAACACTTTACCAAATGTCCTTCAGGACAAATTGTAAAAACCAAAATAAACTAAAAAGAAAAAAAATATATTTATATATTGAGAAATAAACATCAACACACAAATAAATATAAGTACAATATAAATAAACATAAAGAACTGTATTCCATAACTGTTAAAGTGATCGCCACTTCTAAGAAAACTCTACTTCTGGTCTGCGGTTTTCTCAAGCGCTAAGGCCATCGATAGCACATAGACAAAAGAATGCGTCGATGACAGACTATAAGCGGTACACGTGCGACGTTAGCTTCAGGATTCTTTTAGTCTCAGGGTAACATTGCTAGCGTGCGGATCTGGACCAGCTTACATTGTATTCCACACTTTGTACTTTAATATTCACGATATATATATATATATACTTGCAATACCTTACAATTTACCCACGCGTTTCTTTAATTCCACATTACATTTCTTTCTTATATTATCATTTAAGTCTGCAAATCTACCTCGGTGATATTTGTTCTTCCCTTGAAAATTGTAATTTAATAATAGGCGAAAATAATATATCGTAGTGACAACTGTATTTTATTTATTTTTAATAATAAAATGTTTGATAATGTACAACATGCAATGTACTGAAATAATTTCCTTCTAAAGATTTGCATTATTTTAATGAAATAATTCTTGTGTTTAAGGTTGTGAAACATCTTTTTATGAAAAGTGTATCGTACTTGGTTAATATTATCATTTAAATATATTTGAATGCTCGATTAGTATAATTTCTTTGTGATTACTTTATTGTTTTATATTCTTTTATAAATTCCTTTTAACGCAGTCTTCTAAGTAATATGAAGAATTCAGTGAAATATCAGGACGCACGGAAGTCAGATATTAACGAGGTAGAAATTTGTAACTTTTAATTATATTCAGACTCTGGTAAAGTGCATACAGAAATGGAGTCTGTTTCTCTGGACGACAGCTCCAACGAATTATAACATTCTAAGATAAATGTATTAAATAAAGTACCTTGTTACATAACGAAACGAAATAATTAAAGTCGTAGTTAGCTTCCATTAAAAAAGTAACGGTTAATTTCTGAATAAATTAAAGTTTCTTCGATTCAAGATAAAAACGTTAAATAGCAGGACGAAAGTTTTGTTTCTTTACAATTATAAGACAGTTGACGTCGAAATCGGGGACGATTAACGTTTCACCGGCCAGTTTCTTCATGACGATTATTTAGTCGAGGAATATCCTTTATTTCGATAAGAAAGTTTAATTTAGTTCCGCGAAGTAGCTTCCGCTGAAAAATCGAGTTCCGCGCGTTGTTCCACATCCCCCGTCCACAGAAATATAATATTGTTCTTTAATCCTCGTTGCGATGTTGGGCCGAATTGCGTCGCTTCAAAGAATCACTGTCAGAATATACGTTTCTCGTCAGAAGTTAGGAAAGTTTTGTCAGAACGCGTTTCCACCATAATACATTTTCCCTAACTACGTTACTTCTAAATTGGGTTCGTAGCGGCGACGCGAGCAGCGGATTTAACTAAAGGCAGAATTGTGCTCTTAAATACGCAGCGTTGTTAAATATTTTCTGAAAATTAAATACCCATATGCGTTGCACATGCTATTCAAAGAAGAGCAGCGTGTTTAAGCTGTTCGCACTTGAAGATAGGAAAATATGAGAAGTTTCATTATCCGAGCGAGACGTTTAACGATAAATGCGCTATTATGAAAGCAATCAGAAGAATTTATGCTTCTGTATATTTTACTGACGTTTATTTACTTTGGTTTTTATCCTTAATGTTTTCAACAGAACTCGAAGATTTATTCTTCGAATCTGAAATGAGATTATTCCGAAGCAATTCAACGAACAATACGAAGAAAATTTTCATTACCGAACATCTATCAACAATTCCAACCAGTTTAAGAAAACCGATTAATCGTTTGAAAATCAACCAAAACGCGCCACTTAATTTCCTTCGCTAACCATTCGTTGTTTCCTCTAACTAAACGATAATTAACTGATATCTACTGGTTCCTACCGCTTTAGCCAGTTCTATGGGCATTTGTTAATAAAGGAAACTTTCGGGAATTTTCGCCAAACGTAATTTCCTGTCCATAAAGAAAGGCGAATAGTTTCGCGCAAAAAAATTACCTAATTCATCTTTCACCCTACTGCGAATTCATCTTTTATTCGTTCACGATGGCGTCTGCGCGTGTAGCCGAATACAATCGAATCCTCGTCCACGATATCGAAAGCAAGAATTCGCTGGTTTGTCATTATCTCGGAGATTCAGGATGTATCCTGCATCGATACATTTTTTGTTCTTTTTTCAGTTTGAAAGCTTAGGTATTACGTGCAACATCTATGTTCGTAGGAAATTTATGGAAAACATACGTATAAATATTTGTAACATCGAGATTTCTCCGTGCAGTATAGATAAAATCCACGATATTACAAAACAAAAACTGATTCAAGATTACATTGCTGTTATGCCTGCTTGTTTGTCGTTGTGTTCGAACATACGGCAATATTTTCACGATATTGTGCAAATTTGCGCTCGAAAAGATTCGAAGGATCGATGAAAATTATTCCGTTGATCAGCTCTATCGCCGATTATTACACGAGCACGTATGCTCATGGGGGAAACGGAATTACCTTCGTGATTAAATGCATGGAAACGCACCGTGTTCCTCCGGATCATTAATCACTTTGTAAATAAGCGGTGTTTATTTGATTACAGGCTGTGGCCGACGTACGCTAGTGCGCATAACAACCTCGGAACACTTTCGGTGGGTGATCAAGCGGAGCAACACTTTTTGGCTGCGATACACGCTCAACCGGGGCACGTGAACGCTCATTACAATCTTGGTCAACTCTACAGGTCAGTGACTAAGTCATCGTGAAAGAAATGTCAGATGTCATTTCTTGTGAATCGCTGCTTACTTTATTTTTTGTAACCCTTTAGCTATTATACAGAGGAATTTACTGATATTGATAATTAATAAACTAGAAATTATAACATGTAGCTCGTAAAAATTCGCTAATAATGTTCGATAACGTAGAAGGATATTTCAGAAAAAATTAAGAAACATTCTATTTAACGTTATTTTTTATTTATACGTTGCTTCGTGTAAGATAAAATTCTAGGAATTAAACGCTCGGAGATTAACGAGGTAACATTAATTTAATTCTTCTTATTGAACTCACATTTACTAAAATCATAAATATTGATCTTATCATAACACGTAACGATACAATATTAATTAAATTCAATAGTATATTTAATCAACTCGTCATCGTTCATCCTGATTAACAATTTAATTAATCATAACAGTTACCGTTAATCATCGAACGTTAATTACACTATAATAGACAGCTCAAACGATACCATTATTATCGACTACAAGAATCATGCACAGAGCCACTCTTTCGAGTTTGATAAGAACTTGTTTCCTCTCGAAAACGTTCACAAAGGGAAAACGAAACGATACGCTATCGCGTATCTATGGTAACGGTCTGTGAAACTCGCAAGTGAAGAAGCAACTCGTTCATTTGTGTAAAAAAAAGAATAAACGAGGCAGACGCGGCAGGGAACAACGAGTGGAAATCAAGGATAATTCTCGTTTCTCCGAATGCCCTGGAATCTAATGGTGTCTCCCATCACGCGGAGTAAACAGAGTTACAGGAAGAATTCCGAATCCAACGGTTTCCTGCTTTATTAATGGTATATCGAGGCAATGGTATACCGAGGTATACGCTACGCGATAAATTTAGCGTGGCAAGGTAATTCTAGCGGCGTGGTCAAAATTAAACTTTAATTAACGCCTCTTGCTTGATAAATTAATGTTTAATTGACGGCGGGAGCGAGGCGTGCGTACGTGCATACCGCCATTGCTCGTTCCGTCCACTCGCTGCTGTTGCTGCTGCTGTTGCTGCTGCGCTGTACTCCATTTTCGTCTCGTTCCGGCTCGCGGGAAAACATTGCCCATAAATTTTTCGGCTCTCTCCTCCACGAAAGTATTTTCCACCGTGAAATCCCTGGGAACGTGGCTCGCGGATTACTCGGCTTATGAAGTGTGTTACGGATCGTGGAATTCGAAGGTCTGATGGAACAACTTCGTTCGCAAATCGCTGATAACCACTTTTTCACCGATAACTAAACTGCAGATATTTATACGTTTATCGAAAATTCAAAGATGCATATGAATCTTCACAGAGAATATATATAATGCACGAAAATATATAATATATCAGGAGTATAGCATAGATTATGATATTTAATGAATAGAAAAAAATCTTTGCTTGGTTCCCAGTTTTTTTTTTTTCAGTTGTACTTATGAGGAAATACTTGAAAACGTGGATAATTTAATAATTAAGAACGACGCGTATCTATCGTTTCTTTGTAAATGAGGCATTAGAATCAACCTTTTTCTCCGTTTCCATAAAACGAATGACCACGTGATATACGATGTTCAGTTTTAAATCTGGAAATTGAATTTCGACAATAGATCGTGTAGTAATACGCGTTTAAAGGGATATAACGGAACATGAAGCATATTAGGATCTTTTGAAGATCAACAAATTTTTATTTCTCGTTACTATCATCTTTAGTAAGAAATTCTAATTCCAAAAGAATTTAAATTCACGAACGAATAAAGAGCTAACTTTCAAGATTGAAAATGAACATTAGCAGTCGTTAAGTTAAATTTTTGAGTACTGCGTATAATTTTATTAGGTTAGTATCTACCTACTGGTCTATTAGGGAAAATTGTATTAACCAGTGGACGCGAAATTAGCGTCATGGACAGTAGCATTTCACGGAACGATGAAGCGCGCAGAATGCACAATGATGTACACGGTTGCGCATAGTACGTTAAAAGCAAGTACAGGCATTCATATCTTGATTGTAATCATGTTATACTTCGCGAGAATGATCGTCATACATGATTGGGATAGGTTGTCATAGTTAACGCGGTCGAAACACACCGAAATTTAATTGCCAATAAATCGTTACTCTACACAACAGCTGTATAACGTACCTGTCAATTTTACATTCATGTACAACGATATTTTCATTAAATACTTGTATATAATAGGCACGATAACTAAGCACGCTCGATCGAATCAAACGATTTGAAGTAGATAAGGACTTTACTCGACAGACAAATATCTGTATTCGAATCCTAATATTTACTGACAATTGTAATCAGTCAAATCGTCCAATTACACGTTATCGTGATCAGATACTGTTGAAGTGATCGCCACTTCTAAGAAAACTCTACATCTGATCTTCGGTTTTCTCAAGCGTTGAGACCATCGACAGCACATAGACAAAAGAATGCGTCGATGACAGACCATAAGCGGTACATGTGCGACGTTGGCTTCGGGGTTCTTTTAGTCTCAGAGTAACATTGCTAGCTTGCAGGTCTGGGCCAGCTTACATTGTATTCCACACTTTATACTTTAATATTCACAATGTGTATATATATATATATATATATACAATGTATATATGATGAATATGATAGTACAAATGTATATTAAAGTACAAAGTGTGGAATACAATGTATATATATATATACATTGTACATTATATATATAATGTATAATATATATATATACATTGTATATATATACATATATATATATTTACAATACCTTACAATTTATCCACATGTTTCTTTGATTCCACATACATCAAGTAACCTTATCAGATACGAAGAACAAAAGTTATCGATAGAAATAATATATACATTGTATATATATACATATATATATATATTTACAATACCTTACAATTTATCCACATGTTTCTTTGATTCCACATACATCAAGTAACCTTATCAGATACGAAGAACAAAAGTTATCGATAGAAATAATATATACATTGTATATATATATATTTACAATACCTTACAATTTATCCACGCGTTTCTTTGATTCCACATACATCAAGTAACCTTATCAGCTACGAAGAACAAAAGTTATCGATAGAAACGCTGTATATATTTTCTAATGATATGCTTACTCTGTAAAAACAGAATAGTCAAAATTTTTCCTAAATTTCGCCATCAACTTTTCGAATAACCTAATACGTACGTATATAAAATAAATTAACGTAGCGTGTTACGTGGTTCCATTTGCCAGGAAAACGAACAGGACAGAGGAGTGTATACGGATGCTGCAAAAATGCGTATCCCTGGACCCGGCATATACGCCAGCCTATTTGGTGCTGGCGAGATTGGCAACCGGTCCTACCGCTGGAGTTCTTCTACGGCACGTGGTCCGATTACAACCCAAAAGCCCCGACCATCTCGCGGAATATGCATCGTGGTTGTACCAGAATGGTAAGTGACGGTGGTAAAACGGCTAAATAGCTTAAAGTAGGATAAAGCCCGACAGTTCCCGTTGCGACGGTCCAAAGTACGGGTTAAAGTAGTTTAAAGTAGCGTAACAACATCGAAACTCTGGCCGCGTAACGGTCCTGCTTCAGCTTTATACTCACGCCAAATCGTCGTCTGTCTGTTCAGGCAAATGGCTACCCTCTCTCAAGTACTACCTCAAAGCTATGGAGGTCTCACCGTCGCACAGATCGTCGCTTCTGGGAACGGTCAGGATACTGAGATCGAGGGGTCAGTGGCCCAGAGTTCATCAACTTATCACCAGGTAAGTAACTGCAACCAATATGTCGAATTTTGATATATTAGGGAGGATAATTTCTTGAAATGTACGTGATATAGTGATAACGTATGAAACTCGTCGCTCATTTAATAGCACAGGATAGAAATGACGTTACGTCGATATAGAAATGTTCCTATTATTATACTGCGTCGTTGATTTGGCAGATGAGTGAGAAAATGTCCGAAATGAATTTTGAAATATTTGCAACAATTGCTTACCTATAAAAACGCCGTTCTTTTATGTGTTGAAATTAGATTATTCAAGAGGAATGGTATAATTGAAAAGCTGTAATGGTAATTCTTTCTTAATTCTTATAATTCTTTTTTTTTTTTTTTTTTAATTTTTTATACACCAAACCGATTTCACGAAAAATTTATTTTTCTACATAGTTGTGTTATTACTCTTATGACATGAACGTTGTTCATCGATGTGATACCATACTATTAAGTGAGTTGCGTTTTCACTGGTACGCTAATTAATAATTAATGAAGATAGAACAAGCTAATAATTCTCATACGTAAATGAACAAATTCAATACGTGTAATGATACAGTAATGTAATCTGATATAATAACAAGCTTTACATTCAAATACAAATGATCGCATCGATGTTCTCATTATCTCGTCATCTCTAACTTTATTAATTAAACAACTTGCTAGAAAAACTGTTCACTTTTTTCACCATAGATAACTTAATCTCAAACGACGTTTGTTGCAACACATCGCTTATCACTCCTTTCGTTTTTCCACGTTATTTTATTAAAATACACAGACGAAAAATACACCACAGGTGTGGCGTGAGCAGCAATTCACATAATTGAAACAACGCAATGTACGCGTCGACAGCAACCAATATATTAAGCTGCGATAATTACAATTATACATCCTATTAATCTCTGCTTTAATACCTATCGCACAAAGCCAATTTAATTATTACCAAACCAATTCACGTAGAAATCAGTGTACAAACATTTAAGCAAGTTCAAACAAGAGAATTCCGAAGGTAATAAAAGAATACGAATCACTGAAACGAACGGATGCGTTGCAACTTCACCAGCCGAATGGAATATTAACGCTAATTCACGGGTGTGTTGATCATCGTCCAGCCCCGACTCTGAGAAGTAAATTGGCAGAAGTAAACGAAAGCTCGGCAGAGAAACTCTTGTGATATCGGTGAAAAATGCCGCAGCTTGGCCGCTCGTCGACAGTGCAAACGAATCGTTTGGAACAGCTTAGCAACTTCGACTTTCGGAGTTGACGTGGAACTTTCATCCCTAGATAGCAATCGCGTCGTTTGTCCAGTTTTCAACCCCTTGTTCCCGCGCGCATACGTATGTACCTGGATTATAGAGTGGTCGGCCAACTAACCCCTTGCATTCAGTTCGACCTTCCTCCGCTTTTCTCCTCCACTTTTTCATCCCTCGTTTCGACGCAGAATTATCATCGGTTGTGGCTAACCCGTCGAATGCAAATTCTTCCTGTAAATTAATAACAATTGGAAAGGATTGTCGTAACGTGTTGTGTTCAATTGTGCGTTGTACAGTGTGTAAACGAGATGTCTCTTACGATACGACGAATCCCGCGGGTTAAGTGTTTTTAATAACTCGCGTCCTTTTGTTACATCTCCGGAAAGAAGAAAAAGAGCCTGTGGTCTATCCGTGAAAGGGTAAAATTCCCCATAGATGCATAAAGATCCGTTATAACACGTCCTTCTCAGAGGCTCGCGTATCGCAACCCTCTGACGCCTCGCGGCGCAGATAGCATCCATAAAAAAGGCACAGTAAATTTGCCGGCGACGATTCGCGTTGTTTTTGCAGGCGGCGCCCTGGAGGTATGTGCGAATGAATGCACGCGGAATCAATTCTTTCTTGCTGACCAAAATTATGGTACAGGGATCTCTGTGATCGATAAAAAGCCAACGCGCGGTCAGTTTTCCAGCGAACGAGTTTAGAGGATTGCAGAGGGGTATATTGTTTTTTTCATTTCTTTCTTTTTTTCCAATTGGAGTTAGAAGGAAGAACGAGCTTCGTTCAATTAGTGAGTTTTTATGGGTTGTCGATTGACATTGAAAACCTAGACGTTTGATTTAGGTGGACGCAAAAAAATTCCGTGCCCATCCGGTTTAATCGCTTTGCATGCACGGTTGTGTTCTCGTGTCAGCAGAAGTGTGATTGACCGATATTCGGTGGTAATATGTACGGTTTTAGTGAAGCGTTGATTGGAATAGCAAGTGATTAATTCCTGAAACTGGTCGAACAATCGTGACGGTGTTATATCTGTTACATGCTTTGTGCATGTATGGAATTATTTGTATAAAAGCACATGTTGGTGGCATATGTGATTTTGCCAGCTATTGATAGGTAAGTTAGGTTAGGTTAGGTTAGGTTAGGTTAGGTTAGGTTAGGTTAGGAAGATTAGCAGAAGACAAAGATAGATTGGTTTGGTCTGTATATATAAAGATAATTAATCCATTTATTATAGGTAATTTATTGTTACAGAGAATCTATTCATTTGCAGTTTCAATAATTAAAATCGTTCTTCTTGTGATGTACCTATAGATAAAGAATTGCAGGGGATTGACTGACACAATTAGGAAGATTTTATTTCGATAAGAAAATGGGAAATCATAAAAGGATATCTTTAGATATCGGAAGGATTTCCTTATGATATTAAAAGACGAATGATGATTTTACTAACAAGAAATTTCATAATTCAATACCAAATGACCATTATTTGATAGGCGGGCAACGTTTAACACGCGGTAGATCAAACGTTGTTTCCTCCCTCCGCCTTAAAATCAGAAAATCACTATACAGTCAAATTTCGCATCGTTTCAAAATCACCGTGATAATGGTAGACCCTGGAGGAGTGTTACGGTCGGCAAGAATTGCACGAGCTTGGCGCAGTTTCAGAGGGTTGAACTACCGAATGACACAGGCGTGGTCAACCAACTGGTCCATAGACGAGAGTCGACTATACACGGAGGTTAAATTTTGGAGAAACAACGCGAAAAGTGGTGATGACTCGTTGGAAGTGGAGGAGAGAAAGGGAGATCGAGCAGATTGACGACACCTACGCTATCGGTGTGTAACTACCACAACGCGCAAAGATTTCAATATGCACCGTTTGACAGATGTGCCACAGCGTGCAAATTTTAAATGCAAATATAAATCTGCCATGCAGACCGCAGAGGCCGGGTATGAGCAGCGGGGGTGGCGAAGGGTTTCGAAAGGGGGTGCAAACGTTCCAGCGGACCAACGAGTGTACAACGGTGGAAGAACCGTTTCACACGCTTCTCGCGTCTCTGTGTACGTGTATGAGTTTTCGTGGAGGCGGGGAACACAGTAATTACAATACTCTACTCCTTTGTTTTCTGCCGTTGGAAGTCTATATTAGAGGGAACGACTCGTGTAGTTTGCGTCCAGTTGATAGTTACGAGATCTTTTTCATTAGCATCAGCTTAATGACTGTTGTAAGTAGAGCGAGACGAACGGAGGCTTTGCAGATTTGTTCACGGTTTTTCGTTAACCTGCGACACTTTTTTTCCACGAACCGAGCCGTGTACTGATAATAGGATGATACTTGTTTGCAAATTCCAGGTATTTCGCTGAGAAATGATTAAAGGTCGTTGCTTGATTAGAGGATTGCTCAAACGAACTTATTGTTTCTGTGCGGTACTTGGTACATTGGAAGTTTCGATGAAACCTGGTGCGGAAGTTTCATATTCCCTCAAGATTTGAATATATTTCATAAATAGTATCTTCGTTGTTAGAAACATTTGGAATATTTGTTTCTATGATTTTATGTAAATTATATTAGCTTTAAAATATAGTTTTTTCTTTTTATGTATATTTGATTATTTTTATGTAAAATGAAAGGTATTTAAATTTTGTGATACATTTGAAACAACGTTAATAGCACGTGCAAAAGAATGTGAATGAGTTGGAAGAAGGGTACCTTTATTCGACGAATTTCTTTTTTTCATTCAAAAAAATGCTATCTAACCCGGAATAAATTTCTAGAGACCTTCATCGATGAATTTCTTTCTGGAACGTTCAAAAAGCTCGAGAACAGATTTGCAAAGCAAATTTAGCAATCTTCGCGTACAAACA
This sequence comes from Bombus pascuorum, assembly GCF_905332965.1. Classification (NCBI taxonomy): domain Eukaryota; kingdom Metazoa; phylum Arthropoda; class Insecta; order Hymenoptera; family Apidae; genus Bombus; species Bombus pascuorum. The sequence goes on along the minus strand of NC_083488.1, from coordinate 33,284,077 downwards.
TTCTTTATATACATATTCGAGAAATTTTTTACGAAGGCCAAGTTTACGAGAAGTAATTGAGAACTTTGTATGGTAAAGGATGTAGGTGACAAAAAAACGACTTCTTTATTGGCAATAAATATGAATTGCACATGAAATACAGTAAAAATCTTATAGATATAATAACAATATTAGAGTATAATAAATATCAATAGGATCGGAAGAAGTATATCTGAATTATTCGCAAGAAAGAATCTTTTTAACGTTTAAATTTGTTACAGTTCTCAAATATTTATATCTAAATTTCACTCTTCTTCGAATAAGTAAACAGACATTTTTTTAAAAAGTACTTTGACATAAAATTGGCACAAAATTTCATGCATACCAATGATTCTTTCGTACTATATTTTCTTCAAACAAAAACTGAAGAGAATTTTTAACAATAAAAAAGATACGATCGACAACGAACCGAAAGTGATCCAAAAAGTGCAGCAAAGAAAAATTAACCCTTTGAGGATAGAAATTCTACGATACTTGGCACAAGATCGAACTTCGTGGTAACTGATTTCACGATTAAAGAAAGGATATTTAATCTTTCTCTGTTCAATGTAACGAAGCGATATTCCAATTGTCCATTTCAAATTCCATACAAGGTAAAAATCCAATCGTTCGCTAATTGTAAGGCGAACAATTTGTTCGACTGACAAAAATAGCGGATGACAGGCTTAGGCGTCTATTCGCCAACGTAATAATAATAAAGTGCTGTGGACCCTCGAGATTTATTTATTTCTGCGTGCAGCCATACAGCTGGGACGCCGCGGTCCGGAAAATATTGATTCGCCGTTTAAGTGGATTGCGCTTCTAGCAGTCGCAAGCGGCAATGCGCTTGTAAATAAACCATAAAGCGATAAATTTGTCAAATCTTACACCGCATTTTCGGTCGTTTCATTGTTCATCCCTTCGCTAAATTCGACTTATGAATTATTCAAGCGGATGAATAATTCAACAGAAGAACTACGGAACTGGCCAACGTTTAACCATGAGCTCTTCCGTTATATATAATACAAATCATCACGCGCATAATTCGCCAGTGCGAATCGCGCTATCAAACGACGCTTGTCGGTAATCAACGGAGAAGATTCGAAAGAAATCCTGCTGTATGTGTGCCAGTATAGCAGATAGTTTCCAAACGATTCGCATCAGAGACCTTCTGCACATTGATATTACGCCTTGTGGTAAATAAATTTGTTTGCCATTAAAATATCACGAGCAGAGAATGAAACTGTTTGAAAATCGTAGATACAATTTTGGGTGTAATTGAAACGAAACAATCGAATTATTATAAACTTCGTACGCTGCTGAGATTTTTACGGCTTATTTATTTCGATATATGGTAGAATGGCTTTCACTTTGCAGCGGTTGCACGAATGTCAAATTAACTTCTCGTAAATCGTCAGTGGTTTTCGTCGATTGGTTCCAGATTCCATTTACGCTCTGAACGCACAGCTACTGTTTTAGATTTAAAGTATAGCATTGAGCAATTTATTTAGCTCGCAAGCCGTTATTTAAGCGGTAGAATTAAATTGCCGCACAAATTTATGTGTATTGAAATATTTAGTTAAAAAATTCATATGAATCCATGTGTAGTGGAAATTCATTGTGAGATTCATTTTTATCCAGGTGTCTGATTACGTATAATTTAAGTAAGTAGAGTATAAATTTTCCTTTGTGTTAACTTTTATTTTATATATATAAGACGCGTCCAATTTCTTTGAATCACATCTTTTAAAGTTGCTCAGCAGCCTGTTACTGAAGATATATAATCATAAAGGACTGGTTAGAACCTTTGTCGCGTCATTCATAAATCTAAATCACTGAACGTGTTTCAGCAAACGAGTGAAAATAAATGACATAAAATACAAGTGAAAATGTCTGCACGTCTCCTTTGACAAACTTTTATCGTACAGTTTTGAGAAGCTTCGACTAAAGTAGAAAATCGTAATTACAGTGGAATTATATAAATTATATTCTTTCGCGGAAAATTATAAATCGTATTGGGATGAAAATGTTAACGTAGATATTTCAAAGATAGATTCTCAAGGACTCGAAATTCACATCCTTCGTAATTATATCTAACTCTTCCCATTGTAATGTTTTATATAATAATTTATATCACATTATATTATAAAATTATAAAAATATGATTCACACGGTTTCTATGTTTCTAATTGTTTTAAAAAATATAATGAACTGTCCATTTTCTGGAAGCACAGCCCTCTGTTATGGCGAGGGTTATCTAGACAGGCGAAAGCGTTCAATTTCAATCACAGAAATATTTCAACGCTAAACTAATACCATATTGGAAACAAAATTGTGCGATGTACCAGTTAAAAATACTGACTGACGCGTTATCTACGTTGACATGGACGCGAATGGTTTTACGAACCGATGGAAAATTATCGAACATTAGTTCGATCCACATCGCTTCCAATCATTTTTTAAAATCCAGTCAGCACGTGTTCCCTGCAAATCTCTATTTTTCGTAGAGGAAAATACTCATTCGTGGCGGGATTGAATATCGAGATGTAATTTGTTTTAGAATGAATAATTTTTTTGCAACGGAAATTAGGATTATTATATTTGTCCCAAAACTGATAAAAAAGATGAATAAATTATTTTGTAACGATAAAGAATTTTACTAACGTATTGAAAGTTTTATCAAAAAATGCAGACAATTTAAAATTTATAATCCGTATTGAAATATTAAAATTTTACTAAAACTAAGAGATGTCTTATGACTTTTGATCTACCCTTATTTTTATTAGATTCACGTATAATATCCAAAAAGATGCATTTTATAAATTGAAATTAAACGAAGAAGGAATACAACAAAACGTTGAATCCTATTCGACATAGGACAGCAAATTGGTAATTCAAACTAAAAGTACGAATTAGGAAGTCGTCTGAAAATAACGTAAAAATGTCAAGTAGATCGTACAGCATCCCCTTTATACAGCGTAGCTTTTTCAAACATATAAATTCCGAGGGAAGCCACTGCGTCAGAGGATGATTCCATAGGCAGCGATAACGTCGTCACCGTTGCGTTAAGCGCTCGTCGAGCTGATAAATCGGGAATTTACTGACGCTACCTCCGATTCTGTATTTTCGGCCTGTCGAGCTTGAAATCGCGTGCACCTATTCACGCGAGCAGATTTTTTGGAAAATTTACGAAATACTATACATTCGAATGGTACAGGGGAACCGGTGGTCTTAAAACGCCAAGCGAGCTCGACAGTGATATACAAATATCGAAACTTGATCAAATTCTTTTTCCGTGACACTGTACACCAGTTTTGATAAACACTTCTATTTTACGATATTAAGTTTTCGATGTCTTTGTTTTTAACACGTTCGTCGCACATATCTATGCGACGGGTATACTTCCGTGGGGGCCCCGTCACCAAATGATGGTGACGCTCTTCTTGTTCGAGTTAATTAAATATACGATTTTATATAGGATATGCAACATAAAAATATTAAAAACACATTATACCATACTTTTTATTAATTTATATTCTGGATAATATATTACATTATCCTATATCGTATGGTATTCGTTAAAACATTCCAAACACATTTGGGGTGATTTTGGGCACTTTGAAAAATAGTTATAGACTCCGTCATCGCCACTCTCCTCGCTTTCAAATATATTTTCACGCTGTTCACTGAACATTTTGAGGAGGAAAAAATCACTGATGTACGTCTCACAAGAATGCTTCTCATCTAAATGGAAGATCTGAGATATCTGCCATGAGATCCCTCGGAATACTCTAGCTGGATAGCGTATCGCTTTCTCCATTTCAGAAATAAATAATCTTTTCTTTATAATGAATCGAAGGCGATAAACGATGAATTCCTGTTTGTCGCTCTATTTACGTTCTGCATACCGGCGGTCGGATTTGGGCCCTGCGGGAAACTTAGCCAAATCACGCTGGGCGACGAACGTATTAAGTTCAGTATTATCGCAGTACGTTAAAGAATCGATTACTTGTTTACTTCTGTTTCGTCCATCGAATATAAGAAAACGAAATAAAATCTTCGACTAAAGAAATTGCTCGACTGTCCTTATATTACGTAGATGAGACTTATATACCGCACGCATTTATCAATCACGACCTGTCAACGCTACAATCGGAAATTAAGGGGTCGTTTCACGTCGTTTTAACTTAGCCACGTTGGAAAGAAATGAAAAGAATAGCGACGAAGAGTTGGGGTGTTTCGCATTCGAGAAAGTAAGTGTTCTTTCGCGAGGGCGAATTAGCCGGGGAGTAGTTACCTGGTAACGACGTGCAAAAAGACGTGCAAGGAATTGAAGAAAACATACGACGAAAGGAAGTGGGAAAGAATAGAACGCGGGAAGCTGGAACTCGCGTGGCCTCTTATTTCCTTATGAAGCGGCGCGAACGTACCGAGCAACGTAGCTAAAACGAGGAATGCCGTATCTTGAAGGAAATTCCAAGGCCGATGAAAATTATCGCGGCGCGCCACCGTTCCGGAAGGCATGCGCAAATATTCCGCGAAAATCGTTTAACAAGGCGTCCCTGGAAATTTTCCTTTGGACTGCTGGAATTTTATAATCGCCCTTTTCTCCTGCAGCACGTATTTGAACTCTGCTCCTATCAAGCTTTTACAATATCGTGTTCATTTAGAAGATCTCTCATGGAATACTTAAGATAGTCGATGTTCAATGGCTCAGGAAAATATTGAAATACTAGTGGAAACCTTTTATTAATTTATCTACGTATTACGTGCATTATGGAAAACGTTTCGAGATTTCATTAGCAGTGTACCACGCGTGTGTTCCACAATTATTCAAGATCATCGAATATAACGAACGAAGGGAACAAGAAACTGAAGATATGTAAAAACATTTTGGAAAGAAAAAGCTGAAGATGAGAAAGATAAAGATAGTAAAATTGAAAAACTTGCTACAATCTCGTTATGATATCAATACATGTTATTCTTTAATCTATAAAGTATTTCCTTCTTTTAATGCAACTCAATCGAGAGACACTGAAAAGCTCGTGAACGTGTTCGTTCGTTATCTTTTAAGTAAGATTGCATTATATAAGCCGTTACGAGAGAGAAATAATGACTATAGTTTTTTAACTGAATAAAGGAGAACAGAGCTGGCACAAAGATAATAATAAAATTTCAGTTTTCTTAAGTTCAAAGTGCTAGATAAGACATTTTAACCAAGCGGCGCAGTATATTTGGTAGACGCAACAGGGTCTACGTTTTAAATAATCTTTATTTCCTGCTCGACGTTCAACTACGTGTTCGTTCTTGGCGAGAAAATATCAAGAGTTCCTAGGTTAATGTTCCGAGGGAAGTATGTGACACGATAAAGGATCGCGCGCGCGTCCTCCTTGGAGCTCGACTATTGACTCCTGATATTCACCCTCTTTTCCGCTTCGTAAACACGCCGCTCGGCCGCGAAAAAAGAGCTGCCGAGAATGAACTGTGCGCGCGGAAGTGACGCGTGAAAAGGGTGTGTCATTTACGAATTTATTTTATCGAGAGGGTGTGAGACGCTCGCTAGAAACTCCATCACCGGTGAATGCAAACCATGACTTGCGACCGTCTGGCAATTTATTCCGCACCTACCTTAGATGCATGTTTCCTCTCTTATTATGAAGCCAAGGGATCGAAATTTTTCGATCTCTGTCGTTTTAAATCAAATGCAAGATTATTCGTTTTATTTAGGTGACGCGTTCGAATTCACCGAGAATGAAGCATTATATGAGAAAATTTCGTTCTTTTGTTACGTTTAATGAGTTAAAATTGTCTGTTCGTTCGGTTAATGCGTTATACACAATCTCGTGTACACGTATTGTGTAATAATATTAAATTTAGTATAATATTATTATGAAATAAATTGTATACTAACTTTAATACGCGTACAGACAAGTTTATATGCTGTGAAAATATTATATATTTAATAGAATTAAACTATTGAAGATGTAGTTAAAATGGTAAAAGTTCGAAACATATTGCGAGTTTTATTATAAGTAATTTTAAATTAATTGTCAAATTATAGAGACTACTCTATTATAGCTTTTAATATCTTCATTACGCTTTTGTTATTAATTTAGAAACGATTAAAATAATTTAAAACGATTCAAATTTATCGAAGTTTGCTATTTTATCTGTACGATAGTGACACGTGATTGATTATTAATAAATCTGGAAATGTGGAAAATTCTCCGACCTCGTAAATAATATGCCGAAGTGAATATTTATTGTCCTACTCGAAGAGGTCATTTAAAATTTTGATCGTATTTGGAGCAGTCTGAAATATGTTTTGCATATTTACGTTTCAGATGGCATCTGATGTTACGAGCGAAACGAGGTGGCCTCGTATATCGTGGCGATCTTTATATACGCGCGTGGCAGCTGCAAAGTGAATCTCGTCGTCGAGCGCATCAACATCAAGGAAATATCTGCTTGTCGGTCAGTAATTTTCATTTCTATTTAGATAATATTCATAGCGAATATCATGCAAAATCGAGTATCATCGAACCAAATGTGAAAATTATATAATATAATATATTTCACAAATTTCTGAAACCTGATTTTCTCAAAAAAAAAACGAAGCTTTCGACAAAAGACTTTCGTATGGAATTTTACTCTTCCTTTGAAGAAAACTCATTCCCCTGCGCAATTATCTTTTTTTTATTAACATTCCTGTGCCATATAAATAATTAGGGAATGAACGTGTTCTACGGCTAAAGCTAGTACGAAAATATTGTATAAACAAAAATTCTTGAAAGCGTTATCAGAAAGTTGATTTTGAACGCGAACAAAATGGTACTTTTATTTTTAACATTGTATAGGACGGAAAAATAAATAAGTAAATAAATAATATTAACGTTACACGTTAATAGTTACAAGGCAAATTTGCTGAATTAATTATTTACGTATCGAATAAATTCTATAGTACGCTGATGCGTTAGAGGCTTATGAATAATATTATATGTACTTCGAATACGAAAATACATAGAGACAACGTAAAACCAACATGCGACTGGATTAGTTTATAAACCGATTTATCACTTAATTTATTTAATTCACTATGTTTAATTCACTAAATCAATACGAAACAGGAATATCATTTATCTGGAAATAAATCCATTACTTCCTGCCTCATATATTTTCTGCAACTTGACAATAAATCACTTACAGCGTTATATTTGTTTTTACCTATAAAATATATCGTCGAGACTTGTACGATAATCCGTAACACCAGCGCATCATAATACCATTGTATTACAACAATAATTAATTACGACTCGCAATGGTATATCGATCGAGTAAAATTATAAAACTTCCGATAATAAAATTTATTAGTTTCTCCTTGATCGTTGAAATTGGTTCTACCATAGAAACGATACGATCGGAAACGGCTACATAATATTAATACTTCTATTAAGTTTCAAGACCGCTTGACGTTCATCCTGCTTTATGACCCTTTCCCTTTGATCCGCGCGTTTTAATATTTCCGTCATTCTTTCGGCGACGTTCGCTTCATTTCGCTTGCGAACTTAAGAGTCTTTCTCTTCCATGTCGTGGAAAATGTCGTGATAAAAGTAATTGAACGAATTAGTGGGAGAAAAGTCGGATACCGCGAGCTAGTCGACGCTTCCGGTGACCTGTTAAACTCATCATTGACAGATTACTTGAGATTCTTCGGTTACGTCGTATCGCCATAATTCTAATTAAATAGATTCGGCTCCGCTAGGGCTTCTTCCTGTTCCCTCTCGTTCCACGTTCATTTCTGTCCCTTTCTTCACTGCCGCGCCCATTCACAGCAGAGCTCACTCAGTGCTTCGGCACAATTCGTTCCAGTCGTTAACGATTCAACCCTGTAGAAACTTGCCCACTTTGAACCGACGTCTCTTTCTTTCATCCTGTCGTTCTTCTTCCCTTTTGTTTTTCGATCAAACGTTTCCTATTGACCGTTATAAATACACTTTTCCTTATATTTCTCGTGATTGCATAAACTTTCTATTTTTATTATTGACTTAAGCACTTTCGATTCGCTGTTCCAGAATATTCTAATATTAGAAAATATTATACTAATCTATCGAGTAATTTAATTCTCTTGTTCAGAATATTCTAATATTAGAAAATATTATACTAATTTATCGAGTAATTTAATTCCCTTGTTACATACCAGTAAATTGAGGATTTCAAATTTTGGAGACTGACAAGTTATATTTCAACAAATTATTCGGTATTACCTCAAAGTAAATATTAATAATTTAGAACTTAGAAACTCGCCCTTCGACCGATTCTTGAACCTAAATCCACATAAACACCAAAACACTACTCGGTACTGATTTTCTATACGACTATTTTATTATAAATTTCCTATTTCATTCGCATAACGCATAAGTACTTTATAATGTAAAATACCAGCCAAGTAGAATTCTGCTAAACCTTTTTCAATAAATGTGTAAAGCGTAGATATCCATCCTAATACTTTCGCCCGATGATATACTCGCTTCTCAGCCTTTGATATCTCACAAAATTCCCACAATATTCTCCTTAAATTGAACCACGCTCGTCGATACCCACATTCTCCCTGTAAAGTAGAAAATAAGCGACAGATGAACCACCTGTTTAGCCGCGGCGAAACAACGAAAAGTCAGAGGCGTTGATCCGCATGCGGGGTTGATTAGCCACGATCGGCGATCCGGGGCGGTAGTCCCCTCGACGCGTGTTCCAGCCCGTGTACACTCGACGAGGCAGTAAACGTCAGGGTTCCCCTTCAAACATGTCGAATTGTCTGTTGCAGCAGGGCGGTTGTTCGACACCGCGTGTCGCCAGTGTGTCGGTGCAGCTCGAGCAGGACAGCAACAAGTCGGAACAGCTGGAGCGAGCGCCTCGTTGCAACGTACGTACCTGTAGACAGTCTAGAAAGGGAAAGGCACGCGTGACCGCTCCCGCGCTTCTCGTCCAGAACCTCCTGGAGACGCTCTAGCTCGCGAAACTCCTCGACTAACTCTCCACCTATGTCTCTGTTTCTCATCCTCTCGCCTTAAACGCTGCCAGATCGACGAGTTTCTGTCTGTCGATGTGTTCGTGGCTCTTACAGCTCCGAGTTTAGGACTTGTTGGTACTCTCGGCTACTTTTCACGCGTTTCAATCTCTGACAATGCGAACGAAAGGAGAAGAAACGGAAGACGAAAATATAGGTGGTTGTTTCCGCGTATTTCCGCCTGACACTGCAAGTGTATGCGACGACCAGTGAAACGTCACGAGACGGCCGAGAAATACGCGAAATCGAGGAAACGTTCCGCTTCGAACGAGTTGCGGTATTTAAGTATTCGATGTCTACGATATGTATCGTGATAAGCACCGTGGGTGCAGGAGACATCGATCACAACGACTGCGTTTTCATTGAAGAGGACCAAGCGAGCTGCGCATCGACTAGGTTCCCCGTTTATAGTCTACCTTCGGGTAATACGAAACGAAGCGACGGAAGGTTCTGATCGAAATAAAAATGAGAGTAACGTAGTTGGAGTCTGGCGATAATCTTTTGGACAAGTAACTGATCGGCGTTGGTTATATAGTTACTACTATCGTCGAGGTAGCGTCGACGTGTTTTTAAACAATTATTCGCTGTACTTTGAGTGTGCTTTCGACGTTCTCAGAGAAACAGCGCTCGTCGCGATGCTACCCGTTCGCTGGGTTTCTTCCGTGTAATTTTTTTCTCGCGATCGAGAGGGATTTCGAGAGGAAACGTTCGATTGGGGAACGAAACGAGTGAAACAAGAATCTAACGAGAGTCGATTCGTAAATGAAGCCTTAACCCAGAACCCCTTAATGATCGTTCTTTTTTCGAGAAATACGCGGATCGACGAAGCATACGACAAAATACACGACGTTCGCGATACGTTGAAAATATCGCGAAGACCTTGTACGACCGATCGATAGAGAAAATTACACGATCACGAGGGTGAAATCTGGTTTACGCTTTTCTTCCGCAGAAGCGTCGTTTCGAAGAGTATTTTTCTTTCTCTACGTCGTTCCTACGAGACAGAGACGCATGCGTTCATAGCGGACAATATTGATAAAAATGGACTGAGATATGATCGGAGAAGCCCTTGGTAAATGTGTAAATATAGTTAATGAACCACATTAATTGGTCCCTATTTCGCGACGATACGACACGGCGAACTTTGATCGAACAGAGAGTCAAGTTACTCTGAAATTTATTTTTCACACGTGCATCGAGGATAATCGGGCAGTATTACAGAGACACGTACACAATCGACTCGCTATCGTCATAATCGTTTTCCTCGGATCGTTCTTCTGTACGTGTTTTGTCTCTAATTGCCGGACACGTAGTTCTCCGCACATATGTAATTACACGGTGCCAATATTTAGCGTTTAATTAAACGTATCGGCGTTTCTGGCCGTTTGGTATGGCTTTTGTAAGAAAATCGAGTAAGGAAGTGTGCGTCGATGGAAGAAGGAGAAAAGATAATAATGATGTACGTCATTCTTCGATGAGCTTTGTTCGGCAACGTATCGAACGTTTGGCTAAAGCACGATTTATTATCTATGTGTTAAAATGTCGATTACGAGAGATGATAATTTGATTGCGGATATTTATGCGCTTAGGAGAAGTTTTCAAGGTGCAAGTATGTACAGAACGTACGTAATATAGAGAAATATATAAAGTATTCGAGGTAAAATATTATAAGTTGTAATATCTATAATATTTAGGTTTCATTTTTTTAATTATATTTTTAAAAATATAAACTTGCATAAACGTGTATTACACGAGTTAGTAATAGCTGGCAGTTTAACAATGATACTGTAATCGAAGGAATATAAATAATCGTTTTACTTTTCGATCCATGACTGCGCTCGTCTTTCCAACCAATTATTTTACTTTATTTCTTTCACACAATAAATCTATTCTTTTTTTCATATATATATGGCGCGTTCCGATATAATCATTCGATAAATTTTGGAAGGAAATAAGTAGAAATAAAAAATGTAATAAATTCATTTCAGCATTTCAATTGTTCTTAATCAGAAACAACAAATATTCAAGGATTAATGATAGACAGAAACAACCCGATTTCGGAATACTGTCCGACCTAGATTAAACCAGGTCGGCAACGTACAACCAATCAATCGAAGTTTCATTTAAAAGCAACCGATGAAACTCACGATCGGTGAATCGGAACGAAAGGGAAACTCGTTCGACGTCCTCCAGCAAGATAGACGGATCGATCGTAGCTACCGTCTTTCCATCGGTAAACCGAGAAATCGTGTGTTGCTACACTCTTAGAAACGTCAGAAGGAGAAACGGTTTTCAATTAAAAGCAAGTCCGATGGCGGTGAGTTCTTTTGTGTATCTTTTGGTTCGATAGGACGTCCAAGTTTCTCGTTCGAACGTGGTCGAAAGTGACGCAGCACGTTTCTTTCGTTTCTTTTCCGCTTTTATTTTTTCGTTCTTTTCGTTGATTGCACGCCTGTGCTTGCCTGTAGTCGTAAATCGTCGCTTTAAACGAACGCCCTCGTCGAAACGTTGCCAAAACTTAATGGAAGACCAATGTATATACGCTGTATACTAACAAAAAAAAAAAAAAAAAAACTCGAGAAAACATCGAAAAGTTCGACGATGCTTATTGAACAATTCTCTATTACGATATTGTACGTTTGAGTAATAATAATTCGAGTGAATTTCTCACGCAAATTTCATCAAATCGGTCGCTCTCGAGAGCATTAGATATGAAAGAAAGAGAGAAAGAGAAAGAGAGAGAGAGAAAGTCGTCCAATGGAAGCTTCAAATAAGATTCGTGGATGTCAAGATGCACGAACGTGACGTGAATTTGTAGATAACGTTTGCGTTGGTTCATGTATACGTTCTATCTCCTCCTACGACCCACGCATTCCTCCTCATCCACGTATTTCCCCGTATCCCTCTTTTCTCGTCGAAAATTTTCGAATCGAAGCACGTTGGTGATGAAACAGAGGAGACTGTCATTGGCCAAGCAGCAATTTACCTCACGAAACTGCTTCTGAGGATCGATCTCGTTGTCAGTTACGAACGAGATTCCAGCAACGAGGTCGCTAGAGAATCGGTAGTCGCTGAAGGTCGATTCGATCAAGATGAAATATTTTTTTAAATGTGCTGTCGTACGAGCGCCGACGTTGCTTCGGTCGAATCGTGTCGCTTGGTGTTGTGTGAACGATATATTTTTTAGAAAATCACGTTTGAGTTAAGATTCGATCAAAATAAAAATTTGATCAGACATGAAGAATTTGTACGGATAAGGTCGTATTTATTTAGAAATATTTTATATTTTATATCCTCGATATTTAAATATTTCTTTCATCGATCGAAACACGCAACACTTCGCGTACACGCGACGAAATTCATGCGAATATTATTTGCTTGATTCTTGAAAATCGAGATTAGCGTTTAAAAATACGCGTGCATATGAACCAGAGCGACTGAGTGTTTGGAAAAACTGGTACGACGATACTTTTCATTTGGAAACGGTGTTGTAATGGAATCGACGTAATTTAAGGACCCAGTTAATTCCTTGAGACGACGATGTAAACGTTATTTTATTATCGTAACGAATAGGTAACGGAGAAGTATTTATATAGCTATGCTTTCCTACCAGAACGGTACCGAAATTGTTACAATAATTGCTCAGCGAATAAGGCGAACAGACGAGAGTTGTTCATCGCTTATTGTGTACAGTACAACACGAATAAAAAGAGAAAATAACCTACGGCATCGTTTTTCAATCTTACGGATCGAGTATCGTATTATACGTATACGGATCGAGAACGCGAATTTTTACAATTTTTATTCCCGATATATTTATTGTATTCTGTTTGTACACAGAACTGAAGCCTATGGATAAAAATGAGCTTAAACGAACTTATTTCATGGAAAACAATGTGTCACAAAGAAGCTACTTATGTAAAAAAAAGAGAGAAGAAAGAAAACAGGTAAATGGTAAAACGGAAATGTGTGAAACGGCTCAACGCTCCTGACATACACACACGCGAAACCGAACAAATCCAACGATACATTTCGAGGTTCGTGTTGAATCGCCAAACCAAGTTCAGTTCCTACCAATTTTCGGGGAATACAGAGTTCGAAACGATTCGCAGAAAACTACCTGTCGCGTTACTTTCGCATTTTCATTTCCCAGCGAAATTTCTGATTGGCAGGGTCGATTGTTCCACGAGAGTCGATCGTCGTTGGGTGTCTATAATGTAGACGAACGGGATAAGATTTCGCGTCGATCTGACGTTTCATGATCTTTACAGTGTTAAAAGAACCTTAATAAAAAAATAAGGATTCTTCTCTTTTTCTTCCTTTCCCTCGTTTTTCTAAATAAGCATTTAACGTCGCGTTGACTTCTGGCTCATTAGCGACGAGAATCTAAGATATAACGATAGATTTATAATAATGATTCGAATCGATCAGGAATTTAATGGTATACTTTTATTCTAGAATTACCAAACTGGTCAAAACGATGGATGACAATTCGGTTTTCGTAAACGAAAAGGATTTGATACGTTTTAAGAACACGTTTATCGTAAAGCGATATCACGTACGCCTTTAAGAATATCAATAAGAAGTTTTTCATATCTTGTTCAAGCTTGAGATATTTTTCAATATTAGAAAAATGCGTGGAAAATGATATAAACAAGGCATCGCATTAAAATACACATTGGTTGCTCCTGTATCAAATGAATCCTTTCTCGATCAAAATTTGATAAAAATCAATTCGAAATCGAAACAGACGTGATACGAGAGATCGACGTGTAATTGAGTCTGTACGTGGGCCGTATATAATTAGCCGCAAAACTTGATTAGTCTAGGTTATTACTCCATAGACCAGTTTATACATCTAATTACAATACGTTATTGCGCATATTCATTGTGAATACGAATGCAATTATAAATTATCATAATAAAGTGTATGTTTATATACATGTATGAGTATTCGTTCGATTTATGTTCGGATATCCGACCGTTACCAATATTGCCAATACTCCCCTCCTACACGTGCCTCATCAATTATCCAGTTTTAGTCCGTTTAATTACGACCGTTTGGTTAAAATTGTGGTTTCGACGATCGGGACGGGACGAATTTGTGGATCGCTTTTGTCGGGACCAACCAACGATATTTCGACGCGCAACGTTGTCCAACCACCGTTCGAGGATTACGCAAATCGTTGAGTCTGCCCAACAGATTCTGCGACAGAACGAACAGCGCGATTTGTTTCGCTTTATTATTCCTTTATTATTTTTATTTTTAAATTAATGTACACTTTTTTTATTGAACTTTATTATATTCAGTTATTATCGTTTTGAGAAAAATGTAGAAGTACCTGTGTGTCAATGATTAGGAATGAAATGTCATTTATCTGGTAGTATGGTAAATTCTATTCGCAATAAAAGTAACTTTACGTAGGAATTGAGAAAAGATTGTCAGTCGTGCGTTTTTCATGTCTTTTCTATTTTTATAGAATTTTTTAAGTTCCAACTTAATTTGATTCGTAATCAGTACACGAAATAAGAAATATAAGAAATATATTTTCAAACTATATATTTTAGAAAAGCAATAGATATAAAATTCTTTGTGTTACGACTAGTCGCATTTATGCGAGTAAACGTTTCCTTATTTATACGCCTCCCATTGTAAGGATAACGTGCGTCTGACATCACACGATTCGAGGCTCGGAACTTGGCACTGGATTGTTTCTTTTGTCGAATGTACCTACCAGTCAATGACACATAATAACGTACGATTATTATGCTTCTTTTTCACATAGTTAGAATTTTACTGAGGAATGGGAAACCATAAGAAAATTTTTCTTAAGTATCCTCAAAATGCAATATAGATACGAGTTGATGTTGATTGTTGGTTTCTTCGAAACACAGAAGAGACTGCACCGTTTGCTGGTTCGTTTTAACTCTTCTTCCGCCCTTTTTGGTTTGGTTCAAGAATAGTAAGTGACTACTGTGAAGAATATGTTGTATCGGTGTTGGATTCGTTGGATAGTTTCTGGGCTCCTGAGGATTCCCGTCGTCGAGGTTTCGCAAACATTGCACAGTTTGCTTCATCAAGAGCCAGCTGACATACCAAAACTGTGAAAAGTCAGCAGGGAGAATTCTTCGGACGTGGCAATCATCTACGAGCTAAGATCAATATCATTAAGCTGACCCGAAGAGAACAGATACCTTCTGGAATTTCTTCAATAATGTAATCAGACTGCTACTGTATCTCGCTTATCACAGTTGCTTATCACAGCAACATTTTATACATTTTACATAGTTTTTATATTTTTATCTTTATTTTCATATTAAATGGAATACTATGTGTCTTATTAAAAATTACTAAACATTTTAACAATTCCATATTTCACTTTAATCACGTTTAATTCATTTTAATATGCGTAGCTTGTTATAGCTGTTATTTAATAGTCTACTAAAAGTCTAATATATCAGGTAAGTAATTAATTATCTTATTCTATTTGCTGGATCTCTTCTGATAAAATCACGATAAGATAAAAATACCGTAAAATGATTTATGAACAAATAAAGCTCTTGGAGATTCTAGAATTTGGTAGGAAACTTTTCGATGCTTCACCCATTTGCATCCAAGTGCAAATTAATCCGCGCGCTGCGATTGCTTTTTTTTATTTCCATTTTAATCTAAATAATTTTTTTTAAATAAATAATTTTTACATTTTTCCTCTGTTATAAAGAATGTAAGATGCGATGTTTGCGGAGTAACATTGTGTACCAATCGTTTTGAAGAATAAATTTTTCGATAAACTCCATAAAGAATTCATTTACTGCACCTTCGACCGACTGCGCGCGGTGATAGGGACCAGTCCTCTTCGGTAGGGCCATGATGCAAATGGGTTAAGCAAAAGATCGAAGTTCCAAAAATTGATTTAGCGAATAAAAAATTTATACGTATAACAATGAAATGAAATTATACATTGAAATTTCAATTTTATCTTACTACTATCGAATAATATTTAATCGTTAGATTACGAGGAATTTAATCGAATCAACATTTTCATCGTTGCTTGCAAATTGAATCTACGATTTAGATTTGCCATTTGTTTCACTAAATCGTATCTTGTATAACGGCGTAACTAATTATTATTCACTGACCATATTTCCGCTTTATAGGAAGGTAAATCCAATGATCCGAATTCTTGCGTAAATACACCTTTATTAATTATCATAATTCACGGCCGAATTTTCAGCGTGGTCCATTAATTCTGTAATATAGAATATCGACTACATTAAGCGTATTTGTTCACGCAGAATATCAGAAATACATTAACTATGCCGTTAATTTATGTTTTACACCTTAGTAAAATTTCTGTCAATGACATTGATAGCATTGTAATGCGTGGTAGCAAAGAATCATCTACCACCGATACTCTGATTTACATTTTACAAAATTAAACTCCATAGCGCTATTAAATTATTGTCAATATATTGATCACGAATTCTGTAACAATATTTCATAAAGTATGCGTGCATGTGTGTGAACAAACGTAGATGGATGTAGAAATATGATAACGATGATCAATTGGAAATTTAATATCATTTGTTGGAATGGAAAATACAAAAATAAAAGGACAACAGAAAGAGAGGATAGGAGAAACCGACAAACGAAGAAAGTAAATGAAATAGAGTAATAATCGGAAAATTGTGCGCTATTGGTGGTAAAAAAAATCGATAAATTATATTAAAACTTATTATTAGTAAATATTGACAGATTAATTTCAAACAAGCTCAACAATTTCCCTTAGAAAAGAAAAAGATTTCTCTTCTTTATAAAGGAAATTTTCTCCGAATTCATTATACTTTACCCACGCTTATCATTACCGGAGCTATTATTGTTACTAGTTTTCCACAGCAATCGAATAGATTTTCGACGATGTATATTTGAATGATGCAATTTGATTCATCATAAAATATAAAAATACTGTCATTATCAATGTAGTTGCAGCGACCAATTTTTCATAAAAATTCCATAAATCGACAACAGTGGATATTCCGTAAATCCGAACGATCTTTTATAAAATATATGGATAAAAATTTGTTCACCCTCGCCTCCTCTCCTCAGAAGTTTCTCGGTAGAGCAGATGGAGCGGAGAAGCGCATCCACGACAACGAGCATTGCTACGGATAAATCCAACGGCGTGTCCAATTGGCGTGCACCTGTGTACAGCTAAAGAGAAGGCTTGCGCAGGTGGTCGCGAAGAGTCGGTCAGCATCATGTTCGGTTCACAATGGAACGCGTAGCTACGTAGCCGAGACGACCCGGCTGCGAAATAATAGAGGCTGCCGCAATGCAGAATTTCGGTGGCCCGGTAAGTATCGTGTAATTTTAACGGTAATTGCTGGCGGTTTAACTCGCCACAATTGAAATGGCTCTTATTTCGCCTCTTGTGCGGAACCCTCGTCGGCATAGAACGGAGACGACCGGTGAGAAGGCCAGAGACAGAATACCGCGCGATTACGCCAGGGTGCGCCCCCTTGCTTTGCCTCTTCAACGTTTCCCAATCATCCGCCTCTCCCTGTTTCCTCCTCTTCCCCCTATACAGCTGCGAAACTAAGAGCGGATCTAATATGCCGATTAATGCAATATGCACAATCGAGCCTCGTGTCTCTTCGAGCTAACAATCTGCTTCCCTTCCAGAGAAACAATACACTCTTCAGACCCCGAACTGTCGAGGTTCGACACGAAGTGGAGAGTTTCGCAGTTTTAATTCGTTTCGTTATTTCGCGTTCAACCTTTCATAGACGATATACATATATCGATAAATGTGTCACACATAATTGCATTTAGGATGTACAACTTGCAACAATATATCTGAGAGCTCGTGCAAGTCTCCTAGTAGTTGCGCTATATCGTGAAGAGATCAGAGAGTTAACGACAAAAATGCGACGACGGTGTAGCTGGAATTCTATTTGTAAAACCCCGGAGAGCTTTCTTCTCTATAAACGACAAGGAATTAGCATTTTCTTTGCTTCTTGTCACCTGTTAAGTCCATTTGCCGATCGAGAGAGATATTTACAAACGATCAGGAAGCTACGAGTAAGCTCGGAAAATCGAATAACAGCCATGGAATATCACAGCAAATATCAATGAAAACTGGAAAAAGAGGGGAAGGGGAACTCGTGGAGTATTCGTGAATTTCGAATACAAATCGGTCGTCGCATAAATCTCGCGGAAACCTACAGCCAGCGTTTTCATGGAGATATTCCGTCGGTGTATATACAATTTTCACGGTCATTAATATTTATAAATCTTCGATGAAAGGTCCTGGAAAAGCATCGAAATAAGACGGTGTCTTTCTTTGAATCAAGTCGAATAAATAAGGAATTCCGATGAAGAAGCTTCGCCACCTTGACACGAAGAACACCCTTTCTGGCGTTGATTGCCATTTACCAATATTTAACAAATGGTCGATCATGGTTGGGAAAGTGTTTGCATTCTTCTTAAAGCTTTAAGTATAAAACTCCACAACGTCCAATGTCAAATTTCTATATTTTTGTAATTACAAGCACTTTTAATTCGAATACACGTACCGAAATATCAGACGATACACTTCTCAAAATAATTATTATAGAAGTTTATTCTATCGGATCGAAGAAGGAGAAGGGATCCTATAGGCTCGATAAATTAACTTTATTCTTACCATAATACATAGATTTCATCGTAACCTGTTAAATTGGAATAAGGCAAATGAAACTTAATCCAGATGTGTCCATCTTCCCTGCGGAAGAATGATTTCACGATAATTTTATTTCGTGACTTCCAGCGATATATTTCACGTTATTTTTATCCACGTAACACGTTTATTGTAATCTTTCGTTTGGGCTTAATATTCTTCTCTTCAAACTAAGAAACGAACAACAGAAAGAAATTATATAATTAATTAACGCAATTTAGATTCTCAATAAAAAAGTATATAACGCTATTTCGGAAAACATCGTGAATTCGGGTGTTGAACCAAACTAGATTGTGAGCCGTTTTTATACATTTTTTACATTCTTGTTGCTTTAAGTTCTAACTCGAAATAAACGCTAGCGGTAAAAATATAGGAATAAACAAAATAATACAATTCGACCAACAATTTGTACGTTCCATATTTTCCTTCCCAAATCTGAAACCTAGTTCACAATCGAATAACTCGCACAAAGGAACGGTGGAACGCGTTAATCGCGCGTGTCCGGTTCGCCTGCATCTGTATCGCTCACGCCTTCGATTCGATTCGGTCGGAATTCATCGAACACGAAGGAATAATTAAATAACGCGGGCAGGAGGCAGCCGGTGAACTTTTTCAATGGTTCGTTAAATTCTTGATAATCCAGCCAGACGCAACCGAAGTTACGGTTAAATCAATCGAACCGTCGAACATCCGCCCTCTTTTCCCTTTCCCACCCTCTGTCCCCGTTTTTCTTCCTTTTTTGTTTTGTTCGTGCGTTTTAAATTCGTTCGATCGGCCTTTTGATTTATTTAAACGGAAAACATTGGACTGACCTACACCGTCGCCGGACGCCGCGTCAATTATCGGCTTGATTGGATTTGGCAACTATCACGTTCACTCGCGCAAAAGGATGCCTTCGCATCGACCCCAAGCACCGCTCAGCTTTACGATCTCGCGTAACACCTCGATTATGTTCGATCTAGGTCACCGACTGCCTGATTCCAATAAGAATCGAGAGAGAACTTTCGGCAAATTATTCGCACGCTTCGCAATGAAGCGCAATCTGATTAAACAGAGTACTTGACACTGTTGTATCGTCGTCGACTGACGAATTAGCTTTTTGAACGTCGTATTTTGTACATCTGAATGAGTTTAGATCTTTTTTTTTTTTTTTTTTTATACATTTTTGAGATTCACAATAAATAATGAATTTGAGTATAGTGTGTTAGGCAAAAGTACCGATACGCGTCGGTACAGCGTAGCCATGCTATATTATGTGTCGTGGTTTTTCGGTTTTTGTGTTTATTTTGGTTTTTTGGATTTAAGTCGCAGTGGAGCATGGCTTTTGTGTATTCTTGTTTGTGTTGTATTTTTGTCCTGAAACCTGGCCGCAAAACAGGACTCTTCGTGAGTTTAGATCATCTGTAGTTTATTATGATCGTCACCGTGAGCGCGACTATCATGTACAGTGCAAAATATCGATTAAGCTTTTGTAGTCAGCTTTGACCATTTGAACATTGAATTTCTTGTAGAATATGAAAGAAATTTGTTTTCTATCAATTATTAATAATATAGTAGGAACAACTCGTTTTTGACAGTTCCGTAAATAAGATAGAATACACTAAAAATGAAGGTAGTTCTTGCCAAAAATGCATACATGTATCGTTTAGTTTGTGTTGGAATACAACTATGTTACACGCATAGGCACAAATACTCTTGCACAGACACCCACACAGGCATTTGAACAGGACACTTACACACGTCATACTCGTTACTGTATAGAGAATGAGGTTCAAAATATTTAAGGGATCATGGGTCACTACCTACGGCTAGTCTGAGAGTAACTGGCCAACAATAACAATTCTTGCATACTTTGTTAATTATATCACTCGCTTATATACATCAGGTTCTGTAATACTGTTTAATAAACATCACTGAATATTATTTTAACATAAACATTGTGTCTTCCATAGATTATTAATCTTAACTTCAAGATTAAATTCTAACATTAATGGCAGAAGAATTTTAAATAAATTCATAGAATTTCAGATGATGTGTTATGTTGATTTACTGTTTATTACTAGTTACGACAGTATTTAAATATATGTATAATAATACTTTTAAGGAGATACTCGAAAAATATATGTATATGAATAATACATATAATATTTTTGTTGAGGTTATTAGATGTGTGAACAGAGGAACGCGTGGATAAATTGCAAAGTTGCAAATATATTTTAATACAGAAGTGTAAATACAAATAGGAATATAATTTGAGCTGGTCCAGATCCGCACGATTGCGGTGTTACCCTACGACTGAAAACTGTTGGAATACAACGATATTACACGCATAGGCACAAATGCCCTTACACAGACACCCACACAGGCATTTGAACAGGACACTTACACACGTCATACTCGTCACTGTATAGAGAGTGGGGTTCAAAATATTTAAGGGATCATAGGTCACTACCTACGGCTAGTCTGAGAGTAACTGGCCAACAATAACAATTCTTGCATACTTTGTTAATTATATCACTCGCTTATATACATTTGGTTCTGTAGTTCTGTTTAATAAATATCACTGAATATTATTTTAACATAAACATTGTGTCTTCCACAGATTATTAATCTTAACTTTAAGATTAAATTCTAACAGTTTGGTAATGGAGATCAGCCGCGAAAGGATTAAAATATCTCTTTAAAGATTATCTTTAGTTCGAATGATCTATTTATTAAAATTCCTTTCTTCCTTTTGTATAATACACCTTGATTCTCGATATTCCTTTCAGTATTGAATTCCGTTATTGGATTTTTCTCTACATTATCGTATTAATGTTTCGATAATGCAATAAAACTATACGCGGGAAACGATGTAACTTCGCGTTGGCAGGTGTGAATGTGTTAATCGGGTTATATCTGAATGAGAAACTTGTTTCAAATAGGAGATCAGAAATTAATAAATAACGATTAAATGTTCCGATATAAATATCCAACACTGTAAAAAAGTTAGAGGAACGTAAAGCAAACCGATATTAACTTTCGCTCACATAAAAGAATAACGTATCACCTAACGTTTCTACCATGCCATACACCTTAAAACTATTCCACCATTCTACAAAAAATATTTCAGGAACGGTGCAAATGGATTGGCTGGGAATCCATATAAGGACACTAATAAAAAATCACCGATCAAAATCACCGTTACCATCGTGAAAATAGTAAAGTGAAATTTCGACCATTCGGATCGCAAACGCACTGATCCGATACATAGTTACGTAGTGATCCGTACATTGCTTCATCATCGATCCTGCGAACCTAGACTGACCACGATCGTTCTATTATTCCTCTTTTTCCAATTTCCTCGGTCGATCTTTTCCTCGAATTACGATCTTTTTCTCCCATTAGAAACGTATCGGCTATTTTAACCAAGATCGATCTTTTAGCTGTTCGTCGGGTCAAACGGTCCGAGAAAACTCTCAGATCCGTATCGACGGTAATTGGTCAAGGTGGAATCGCTAAATCCCTCCAGCAGACGGGATCAGGCCACGTGTAAAAGCGTCCTGGAATATACCTACAGCAGCAGTATGCGGTTTGATTTACGCGCCGCAAAAGACGGGTATCACGTTTTCGATAGGCGGATTTCCCGATAATGGCAGGCGGATCTACATGATCCTAGCACCACGTGGGAATACGAATCCGGACATTATCGTGGTGAGCCGTTGCTCCTCAGTAACCGGGAATGGATGTGCGTTTCGTTGCACGGATCGCGCCTACGTGATCGGTATTTATCGAACCACCCAAGCCCACCTCCTTCTTCTGTCTAATGACACCCACCCATTGAAATCAGCTTAAATTAGCCATATTTCCTGGGATGATTTGCACTTAGTACGGATAAAATGTTTATGTAGAACTTTGATCTTCGTTTTAAGACGAAAATATATTTTTATGAGAAGAAAATAGGATTTGTCGAAAGTATTCAATTTTACAACGAAGCTGAAATGCGTAATCATTAAAATTGTATTTATTCAGTTGACGATTTATTATCGCGTCTAACTCGTCGGCTTATTTGCGGATCTGACGGGATTTTTGCTACGTCGGTGAAGTTATCTTGTTTTTTTTTGATAGCGTAGGAATTGGAAATCGCTGAAACTTTGTGTACCGAGTGACGCGAGTTCGTTAAATGAATTATATCATGTTAAATATTTATTCCTCCGATCATTTTTCTATTTAAAGGCAAAATTCAATATGAAATGTACATATGTATATATGTATATACCTATAGAATTTAATATACGAATTCGATATGGAATGTAGTCAACGTATTGACAGTGTACGCTCAAATTGCACTGAAATTACAGCTGAGCGTTTCAGAAATTCTACTATTCTAATTAATTGCTGTTACAAATGAATCTACATCGGAACCTACATCGTAGTAACGCAGAACAATACAGTTAACTAGAAATACACTACAAATTGCATTTCAATTAACAATAACCGTTACAGTATCGTGTAGCGGATCCATTTCGGCTTTTCAATCTCATTCCACGGACTTATTTTTCCACGCTCCTAACAATTCGTCCCGAATTGACACGAGAGAAAATATTTCCAAGAAATCACGTATTTTTAAAACGTATTAATTAATTGAGCATAAGTCTTTGACGAATCGTCGATTCGGATCATCGCCTTGTTTGCGCGTTCGAATAAAAGCCAACCACTCCATGAAAAAATAAAAACGGTATAGAAACTTCGCGTAATGACCCTATGAGAATATTTATTCGTTCGCTTTTTTCGTTTATTCGTACATTACGTTCGACGGCAAATGGTTAAAAATTAACGGAACGTCCGGCGAAAAAATTCGTCTCGTTTGCGAGCGACTACGTGCAAACGAATCGTTCATAAATGTTTCATTCGTATTTAAAAATTCATGTCGCGAATTACGTTGCGCTACATATTCTCCCCGACTGTTCCTCTCCGCTGCTGGTCGAAAACTCACGCAGTGATGGCGACCGACAACAAGGAAACACATTTATTGCTTTCGAGTCGTAACGAGCAGCTTCGACTTCACTGCCGGGAAGGAGTTAGTCAGATGTTGCTAGATGCTGTTTGCTCGGATCCACGCCAGTTCCTAAGAGCTGGCAAGTTTAATTACACGGAGGCGAGACAGTCCCTCTGGAAACTTGGACGCGCCATTGCTTCTGAACGTTACCTATCGTAACTGACCGTTTTAACTTAGATGTCTTTGAGTTCTCCTCGCTCTTCACAAACGTCGAAGTATGTATGTGCTTTAATCGTTCCTTGCCACGTGGCTTAGTTATTCGGATAACCTTCGAATATTGCTTCTTTTTTAATTCGTCCACCCGTTTTATGCTAATTGCAAGTTCTCGTAGGTTCATTATCCAAATGAACGCAGTATTGATACGTTGCTGATACTTGCGATCCTGCCGTGTTGCGATCTTTTTGTGTCGGTCAATTTTTCACAGTTGAATGGAACTTCTTCAAAATAACGAAATATAATTAAGAAACATTGTAATTTAAAGAAAAGAAAATCTCTTCGTTGCATCGTAATCCGAGTTACAAGAACCGGAAGGTTAACGGTGAATCTACACCATCCTCGAGATTTACGGAGCAGCAAGCGGGCAAATAAAATCCAAAGAAGCGTACCAACCATCGAATAAAATGCGTAGTCGATACACGTACGAACGTAACAGTAATACGGCAAGGTAATAACTCGCTTTCCACCCTTTGAACGTACTGTGAAATACCTTAGAACAGTCTCGCTATCTATTAACCTTTCCTTTTCCTCCGATTTCTCTAGCACTCGTTCGTCCTCTATGTTGTACATATCATGTTTCTTATATACATACTTCTATACATCTCTGCAGAAACACGGTGCATACCCTTTACGATCAAGATAAAAATCGGCAGGCTAGCGTGCCACGATTTTATAGTAACGTGACTCGTCTCTTTTTTCTCCCTTTTCCCCTTTCCCTGTTTTTTTTTTATATTCGATCAGAGAAACTCGATTTTCTCACCGTTGAAATTTTCATTCGAGCCGTGATTCTCCAGGCGAAGGGTGAGAGGGTGAAATTTGTTTTCGCCGTTGGTCGTCGACAAAAAGAGAATAGTCGGTCGAGCGTTGTTTGCATACGTTGCCGCAGCCGAGAAAGAAGTGACCGTTTCTCAGCACGTAGTCGTAATCTTTTACGACGCTCCACCGTGACAGGATTAACGTTGCGGGGCTTACGGCCGCTGCGTATAATTTTATTCTCGCTTATCGCAGGAACGCAAACTGCGTTGCGTTCGGTTCATCGTATTTTATAGGGAGAAAGCTACCTTTTGTGAAATACGCCGGTGGAAAGTCAAACGATACTATCTATTTTTAATAAGCTCCAACGATATCTTTAGCGCGAGGTTAGCTTCTGTAAAATAAAAGAAAAGATCCAACTTAACGAAAATGATGGATACCCTGTAACAGTTTAATGCTTCTTGCATATTCCATTTGCGAATTATTGCATTTGCTAGAATTTCTGAAAAATGTCGCGAAAATAAAATCAAATTTTAATTTAAATCTCGATTCGTGAAATTACTGGCCAGAGTTTTAAACTTTATTAATACTAATTTATTTGTCCGCGCATTTCTATGCCTGTACATTTAAATTAAACTGTCCGTTCTTTTAACCAGTTGAACAAAAAATATCGATAATGTGATTGTTACTCCACTTAACAATTGTTACTTCCAGACATAATTTACCATATTTGACTAATTTCACCGATAACTTAATGGTTAATTTCATTTTCGCAAGTATCAATATAGGAAGATATTCGCGTTAATGCTTCCTATTTCAAGACTCGCGGTTTTCCAAGTGCATTATAATTCTTACGGTAAAACAATTTCCTACCTACATCCTATCTTTTTAATCATATTCATAGAAATATAAATCTGCATAAATATTCACAGTCCAGTCATAATATCATTTATTCCGTCATATAATTTTTACCAAACTTTGCGAATCCATTATCTATTTTTAAATGATTTGCGACAGTTTATTCGAACTGTGTCGTAATAATCGAGCAACTGAAGAAAAATTATACTCTTGCAATGTTCTGCCTCTGTAGTCTTCACATATAATATCCTTCAAATTCCACTAAATCACAGAACCACTCGATAAAAGGTACCGATGGCAAAAACCAAATGGAACGAGCTAGAATCGACATGAGTGAAAGCGATCCGAGCAATTCGAGCAGAAATAGGCCCGTTTCTCTGCCGCGTGAAAAGAGCGAGGCCAGTTGCATGCAGGCCAGACAGATGAATGCTGGCACACTAATGAGCCGTTAATGGTAAATAAATGGACCAGTAAGCGTGCCTGCATTGCGCCAACCCGTGGGACGTGACGTCAGCCCTACGTCACCATTGATTAACGAGCGAGCTTTGTTCCTGCCGGGTCAATTACATACAATTCAGCTTCCAGTTTCACCAGTTTCGTGTCACCCTGAATCTTCGATTCTCCGTCCGTTCGGTGAACGTTGTCGTGACTTTGACACCGTCACCCTCGGGCACAAGGATGCCGGAAGCGATGCGTCACTTCGAGAAACTTGCTAGTTTGACAGCCAGCTTGATAAACTTCGAAAGAAGGAGAAGCGCTGGATAAAGAGAAAAGGGGAACTGTGCGTTTAATCTGGCTCAACTTGTACAAATTGAACCAATATTAGGTATCAGTACCTTACAAGTACTTTATAAATCACAAGTCACAAACTAGAGATACTAATAAATTTTCTTGCGTTACGTCAACAAAGAGAGAAAAGAAGTCTGTAATCTACAAGGTGTAACTTGTCAATTAAGTATTAATTAACAATTAATTATTAATTGGTAAATTATTGTGCACGAAGTTTCTGATCAAATTTCGTTGAAGTTAGGTGATGACGAATATGGTAAGGCAGTATTAAAATGCTCTGTTGAAATGGTGTTTTATATACTGTTACTTTTTAATGTTGTTACCGAAACGTAACATTTTGAAAATATGAAACTTGAAATAGCAGCGGATCACTCGATGACAGGTTCTAATATTTTATTTAAAGATACTTCCATCTCTGGATCTTCGTTAAGGAAGAAGGAAACGAGATCAATTTAATTTAATTGATTTCTCATTTTGAAACATTATCAGTAAGTGAAATATATTATAATCAAGCTTTGTAAAGAATATGTAATCGTTATTAACTAATGTTGCAACTAACGTCTTCTTTCAGTCAACTGCATTTCAAGTTTTGTTAGAATTGACGCGATGAAAAGATTGTCTCAGATGTTGGAATCTTTTTTACAATTATTACATAGCAGTCAAAGTCCTGCTTTAAAAATTATATTCGAACAACATCGTTATGTTTTTTGTCGTAACAATAAACTTATCCTTATATACTTTATACAAATCGAACTTTGTCCTTTAAAATTCACACGATAGCAACGTAGCGAATGATACAGCTTTGGATTATAAAATGCACCGACGATGAACTCAAAAATTACACAACAAACGAGGTAGAAAAGTTTTCTTTGAAAAAGTTTGCTCCATTCTTAAGGAACTCTCTGCATAGCATGACAGACGATAAATAAAACGAAAGTTCTGAGAACGCGGTGGCAACAAAGGAATCGACCGGGATCGTTGCAAATTTATCGAGTGACTTTGAGATTCTTCCAAAAGTTTCTGCTGGTAGGACGACATTTTCCAAGAACCTAGCTTCCGAGAGGTCAACCAAGTTGTAGGCAAAAAAGCTTGGTTAGACGAAAAAAAAAAGAAAAAAAACGGCATGCAACGGTGTATTGATTGCGGACTTCCGTACGAGCTCGTGGCTAGATCGAGAAAAATGAGTTTCTTGGAACTGGCGCGTGTTGCGTTGTTCACGATAAGAAAGGAAAAGACGACCGGATGTGACGCAGGAGGAAGTCTGCATCCAGTGTCCGGTGTATCGGACGAGATGGCAAATCGATGTTCTACTTCGGTGTAAATCCATCGTTATAGGGTCGGTTCCAATTAATTTACTTTCGTTGGGGTTAGGTTACAAGCAATGAAATTAAGCACGGTCGTTCAACGAATTTAAATAATCTTTACTTAATTCTGTTTAATTCTTCTATACTTACTGTTACATCTATACAACATCGAACTGTACTAAGTTCTTAATTAATTAAACGCTACACTTTATTATTTATTTATTTTTATTCTATATTTATTTTCGAAAAACTTGATTTTAGACCATAGCGCATCATGTTTACTTTTTTTTTACAAAAATACATGTTTATTAACGATTTATGAAAAAACAATTTTTCTTTCGCGTGATGGAGATTCTAAGCGAATTTCGAGTAATTTTATGATCCGATATAAACCGCGTAAAACGCATGAAAAACAAAAACGTTACAGCGAACGCGTTTCGAAGGTAACGCATTGTGTTAATTCAGAAATGAACTCCATTCCATAAATGTACCCACGGGCGTTATTTTACCGCATCTTTCGAGATCCCTCTGGTTAAGTAACTCCATACAGAGGAGATAAGTACGACAGGGAATCGATATGACGTGGATACATTCAGCGCGTCGGAATTCTTACGATCAGGCATAAATCAGACCGCGAGTAAGCGGCACACGTTTCTTGTCGATTCTTATACAGAAAGCTTGAAAGCTCTGTCATTTGTTCCACAAGCTCCCTTCTTAATACATCGTTTTTTCATTTTTATCTCGGTAAATAGAACCTACTCTTTCTCCTCATCATCCACATATATAGTGTATTTGTCATGGTTTTGAATTCTCGTGAAAGTGATATAATGCTGGTAAAGCTTTCGCAATCAAGTATGTACGAGTCCAGTTCGAGACGAATATGATATGAATGAACAGGACTACGATCTTTGGTTATTGAATTAGCAAAAATTTTCTTTTCTGCAAACTACAGCATTTTTATTGTATTTCGTTAATTTAAAGAAATTTAACTCGATAATGAAAAATTGAACGAGTTGAGACAAGTAGCAACATGATAGAATAATTCGCGAATACGAACATTATATCAGTATGTAATATATCATATATACTCTTGTTATGTGAAATAAATAGCAAGTTATCCTAGTTGTCCAAATTATTATGAAATATGTAGACGACATAATAAGAATTAGTTAGTTTTTAATGGTCCTAATTCGATGTTTTCAAATTGCATATAGAAGAAATGGAGACGCAAAGGATATTTTCTTCTTCTATTCTTAACGTAATGTAAATGAATTTTACAGATAGTAAAGGAAATTAAATTCCAATATACTCGTTAGCATTGATAGAAAATCTTATGCTTTCGAAGAAACTTATCTAAGAAAGTCTAGAAGGAAGGTACTATGATATAAAAATCGTTTGCTTTTTCGCTTTGAACTTAGTATGAAGTCGAAAGAACGGAATTGTTACGTAAACGAAAAAAGAATAATTAATCCTTGACGATATCAAAGTTTCGTGCAAAATTTATTATAATTTGAATATGTTTGTACGTGAGTGTACTATGGGTTTAGAATAGCCATAAATTATTTATGTTATGAATATAGGATTCGTCAAAAGTTTCATCTAGTTTCTCTAGTGCCTTATCGCGCCGGTTCCTCTATCAACTTGTAATTAGTTCCCCGATCCACTTCAACGACCATCAAGACATGAATATGTATTTACTTATTAAAGACTCTTTCGTGCCGAATATATTTTCAGTTTCCGAATAATTTGATTTGCATGGAGAATCTTGCTTCAACGTGTAAATTATCCTACGAAACCGCAAATAGTGAACGGACCAACAAAGTATACGAATAAGTGAAAATGATAAAATTACGAGTTTCTGATCGTAATTGAAATGATACGAGGAAAATAATCGCGTTGCCGTACCAGAAAGTCCACCAATTTTCCCAGAAGCTTCCACATATTTTAAATAATTAAAGAGAGAAGCAAATGGAAACCTGGCGTTTTAACGAATTGGGTAATTCTATTATTAAAATACCCGATATCGTCCGACCCACTCTTTTCACGCACACGATCCTCCTTTTCACATATTCCATAAACAAAAGCACCGATTTTACGAAAAACCTTCACCGCCTTTCTCGAAGTTGCTTCAGTGTCCCCCGTTTTACGGACTCTTCTCTCTCGGTAACGTGAAAGAAGAAGCTCGCGGCGAGCTTTACAGCGGTATTTTACAGGCTTACGGAGTTCCCGCGAAACCGGATAGGACGATAGGTCGCATCTCGAACGTCCCGCGTCGCTTCAGTCAATATTACATTGCTCTCGCATCCTGGCGCGCATCGGGTCAGGGTTTTTATCGATCACGAAAGCCGACACCCGATCTATGGAACATTTTCCAGCCGAGTCTCACGAGAAAATCTGTCGTGCGAATTTCACGGTTGCCGATTCGATCGGCTCGATGTTCCCACGGTGATTTCACGTCGCGAAACTTTGATGGCTGCCACGCCTAGCCGCTATGTCGAACGATAACTTGTCCAAGATCCATCCTGCAAGCGTACCGGAAGCCGAACCAGTTGTACAGCGAGTTTGTTTTATCGAATTTTCACTGAGTCTGTACACCGTATGGCTTCCAGGCAAGCTTTCTTTAGAACGATATTACTTTTTCCTCGGCGAGCATCGGCGACCGTAGCTGCCGCTACAGAGACGGCACGACAAAATGAAAAGAAAATAAAAGGAATATTACGGTTGACCGGTCGGTCTCTACCTCAGCTTTCTACTCTCGCTTCTTTAGCTTTATTCAGAGCTGCCATTCGATTTCAATTCTCTACGATCGTGTTTCCTGTATCGAGCAACACGGACAGCATATGGAACAGGGTTTAGGGTTCTTACGAATTTGGTGATCTTTGATGACCTGGTTTTATAGAAGTATGTATATAGAAGTACATTTTCTCGAGTCAACGGAGGAAATTAATTATTTGGAGGCAAGCGTTTCTTACGTCTTAGGTGCTTAAGGTGAAATCGAGTAAAACAACAATTTCTGGATAGAGAATAATAACATATTCTTACGTTTTATATAGGCATAGCGATTAATGAAAGTATTTGAATATTTGGCATGGAAAATTTTAATATATCATGTATATTACACAAAACCTCTTGAAATTTCGTTAGCACCATAATGAAACATGCCTGTCACTATCGCGATGGTAAAATTTAAAATCAATACATACACTACGTAAAAATATTATTATACGCTATACATACTAATACCGTGGTTATTTCATTTGTATATTAAATTCTAGTACATATCGAGGTTTATTAATATAGAAGATAATTAATCTTTTAAATACTTTTGTAACTTGTTTCACATGTACATATGTTTGCAATAAATATCTTGTAGATTTTGTACACGTTTTCGGTTGTGTTTTAAACTTTACTATAGTATTCGTGTCTCATTACGATGTTGATTAAACAGAATATTTTCTATTTTGCACGTAATACATTCATGAAAATTTGTCTATGATTAATGTTCAAATATTTTCTTGAGCTCATGTATATTTTATTATTTGTGGCGATTCGTTTCTTTCATATTATTCGTAAAGATAAACTTGATTTAGCGATTTGTATGTATACAGGATATCTATCGTTTTAACGAACATATTTATTTCAACGCGTTATTCAAAAAATCAATTCTTTTATTCGTTTGTTGCAGCTTCCACTTTTTAAAACCAATGACACGATATCATGCAAGCAACGTTAAAAGCTACGTTTAACTTTTATTCGTTTATATATCAAATTATATGTGTAATTGAATATACAAGCATGCATAAAGTAAATTCATTTGCAAAATTTTATTTATAATGAAAGTGCTTTTAATACTGTATCATTCGTCAGCGAAATAACATTAATAATAATATCTTGACAACAAATTTCGTTTAATAATAACGTTACGCGTGATATAATTTAACCAATAAAACGTACGTATAATAAAGAGCCAACGTTACAAATATGATTATGACTTAATAATTTCATCCTTTTAACACTTTTCTCTTCGGACTATTCCAAAAAATATGAACGCTAAATTCGACCATAATCAGGCGTAGTATAGGAGGATCACTTCATAACCAACGACTATAGTCTCCGGTAGTAATAAAGATCATTACGTATGATCATGGCGAGTGACTATAACTACCTCTAGTTATGAAGTGGCAAATTTAAATGTCCACTGCAAGCCAAGAAGAAAGATTATCATAAATCCAGTTTAATCTATTCATCGGTGAGGATGATTAAAATTATATGTAATAAAGATAACGAGCAATAAAATTGGGTAACATATCTTTCATGAAATATTTCATAAAATTTTCATATACAGTATATAATTAGTACCATCTACTTCCATACGAG